>NW_020450196.1:32723-257694 GCF_003343035.1 Apteryx rowi | reverse complement strand
CTCTACAGGTAATGAACAAAATCTATGACAAAGGGATTCAGAATATTAAAATATGAAGTTCTCAGAGTGACTGTAGAGGAATTTCTCTGTTTTCACTCTAGTCAATTGTAATGAGGGCCATATAAATTAAGGTGTACTTTTTGGAATGCTATACCAGTTAGATAAATCTTCTTATCCTTGTTCACCCATAGTTTTCGCATGTCTTGAATGCTGAAGCAAGACAACAGCCTATTATGAAATAGGTTTTTAGTGGTGTATCTATCCTGCCTAAATACTGGGAGCAATGAAAGTATCTATTCAACCTGTGTTTGAAGATCACAAGGGTTCTAATATATCAAATCCTTACATAAACCACAGCTGAACTGTAGATTTACTTATCTGAAACTAACCACAAAACCTTTAGTCCATTCATTGCTTTCTACACTGTGCTAAAAAAAGGAACAAGCTTGATTTCACTGAATGATCCATGTTCAGGATATAGAAAAAGGGAGCCCTGTTATTAGTAGGTTACCTTATTACAGGTCATTTGTAAAGCTGATCAGGAAAAGATGCTGGTTTCTTTTATTTATTTAACCTTTGAATTACAAAGCAGAAAAGTGATTTGATCCAGTCTTCTGTGAATACATGATGTAGACATAACCTAGGACAGAAGGATTTTATGGAAAACAGTATGAATGATCATGGAATTGATAGCATAGTATATAAATGAAAAAAAGGAAAGAGAATTCTCCCCACTTATAACTATCATAACACTGAGTGGAGAAATCAGATTTCGGAGCTTTCAGAGCTTTAGACTGTTCTTAAGTCTGTCTTGGAGACAAACATTATCTTTCCTAAAAAGCCTCTACTGAGAGTTAAAACAAGTGTGTACTAGTATTGTATAAGCAAAGACTACTTTAGGGTTGGCTCATCATCAAATTTTAATGCAGTTTATTAATGAGATTTTAGCTTTATCAAACTCAGACTGGCTCTAATGAAGAGATCAAGACTTTGATCTCACAGTTTATGATGACAGCAGAACTCTGCATGAACAGAAATATAAGATTCTCTTTTGATGGCCAATGATGTTCCAGTCATCTTTTTTCTCCTTAAAATATATATTTGTTGAAAAATCTCAGGGTTAGCCAAGCATGAATGTTTCCAGGTATGCATGAAAGGTATGTAAGATTACCCACTGTTCAGAGGCCTCCTGACAGAAGAACATATGTGCATCTTTCTCACGGTGGGACTGCAGTAAAGAAGATGAGGCAATTTCATAGCTTTGGAGCTTCGTGTCAGATTTACTATTTTAATGCGGCTATTTTGCACATGTGTTGAAACTGTTAGGTTCATTAGCACATGCCTTGGTGATTCAAAGGAGGTTCCACTGAAACAAGCTCCTGCTCAAATGTTCATTTGTATAGATGGTCAATTGTAACTGCAAACTATCTCAGTGTACTGTGCTTGTTGAGGGAGTTCTAGGAACTGCATTCTTTACCTTTTGTTTTTTCTTTCTTCTAGTGAGAGATCACATGGAAATGAATGAAGGTTTTGTGTCTTAGTATGTCTTTAGAAGCGTAACTGTTATTAATATTCTATTTTTATTTTTCAAACCTCAAAAGAATCTTGGCCAGTAAAATGTTAATGTTTAATTTACTGGTAATTGCTAATTTTTCTTCTTTTCTAAACTATAATTAATGTTATTAGTGAAAAGTTAGAAGGATGCACTCTGTTCTCTTGCTGAAGTGGTGAGATGGAAACACAAATGCATTTGTCATCACTAACCTGTAGAGAAAGCTTCAGACCATCTAGATTAAAAAATAGCATGCTATTCTTGAAAAGAGGGTTCTTTTACAGACAGAAGTAAATGACCCTACATGTATAATATGTTATAGAGTGGTGAGCATTAATATGGGGATAACTTGTGGAAAGTCACAAAAAGTAGCTGTTGCAGAGTCATGGAGTGTATTTCTTCCATGTCCTGGTGTTCCTAGCTCATGTTTTTTGCCACTGCTGCCTCATTCTGTGAAAATGGAATGTTACAGACACTCTGCAGGTGTGTGTTAATCATAAAATTTCTTAATAAACCCTTTATTTCTAGCAAAATAATTTTAGTATAATCACTAATTTGACAGAACATTTTAAAATGATTTATAATTAAGAGTTAATGCCCATGGAATAGAATATTGTCATAGGTTAACAGACTCCTGCTGCTGTATGAATGCAGAAACATTTATTTTCCAAGCAGGAGGCGCTGATCCTCTGACAGTGTTCTATTACAACAACATTATTTCTTTATACCAAATGACTAGTGCAGATTTAACCATTTTAACTGACGGATGTTGGTGCATCAGAGTGACAGTTACTTACTGTACCATATTTGACCCAATGCACTTTTATAGGAAGTTCAGATACTAGAGAAAAGAGTCTCTGTCTAGGTCTTAGATAAACTGCTGACTTGGAACTGATCTTGTTATTTGCTTGGACTATCTGAGGAATAGTTTTGATGCTTTCTATTCTCCTCTTCCAGTCCATCCCTAATAAAATTTCTGCAAAAAACCCCAGCAAAATGTAAGCTTCTACCAGCTTGTAAGTATCTCAGTACAACAGATCAGGCACTCTATGGAGCATGTTGGGGAAAGGGGAAGGAAAACAACAGCTATTTTCCCTACAAAGGAAACAAAGATTATTAAGACTTTAAAGGGGTAGGAGCAGGGAGAGATCCAGTCCCTAAAAGAGGTTCAACTTCTATTTTATTTGTGTTACAGTAATGCCTAGGAGGAGATTTGCCTATAACAGACAATCACTGTTCCAAAGAGCTTTTAACCTGAACCTGCAAGACACTATATGAAAGGCTAATGGAGAATTAAAATGACTCATACACCCTTAACAAAGGGTGAGTGGCAAAGCCAAGCCTTCTGATTTTCTAGCTAATGTACTTTGCAGGTCACATAGTGGCCCTTCTCTTCCTTTCCATCACAGGCAATATGTTTATAATAAAATGAGTTTGGAACACCAATAAATCTGCATTCAAAGGGTTTCTATTTAATTCCAAGAAAATTTTCAGAAGAATTAAGCCAGAAAGGGCCAAATATTTGCATTTTGTTGAAAATAGTTATCTGGCACGTGTCACCTGAAACCCACTGTTAATAAACATCTGTGCAATCTCTGTGGAGTCTTAATGTTGCAAGGTGGGGGAGAGTTGMTTCATTCCTGAGAACATAATGAAGCTTGTACATTCATGAAGTTTTATGCCAAAATGTGTGAATTCATCAAAACTAGGACAATTTCCTTTGTTCTCTATGCTCACTGTTCTTTTATTGCACCCCAAAATATCCTAGACTGTCCATAGGTGAGCAGAAGGTACCTAGCTAGAAAGAGGCATGCTGCAGAGAGCTTACAGTGCAAGCCCAGCTCTCACAATCACATAAACGTGTCTTTTGGGAACTACTCTGAGCCACTTTCAGAATATGGAGCTGTAAAGGGAAGAGGCAGTGGGAACAATAGGATGGAGAGGTGAAGCTGGTGGTATAAACTACTGGGATTACTGGAGAGGAAACATGGCTCCAACAGTTTACATACTGCTTAGATTGTAGTTTAAATCTAGTCTTATCTATGATTCCCAAAATTGATTAGTGCCAACTTAATAGAAGCCAAGACAGAGAAATGGTCAGTAGACTCTTCTACTTTTTTCACTTGCACATGCCTGAGACTCAAGCGTGGAGAAGCGATGAAGAATGAGTGTGTTTTTTAAGCAATGGTGAGACTGAGAGGCAGGTGCATATATCTTCAAATCCAGGCTATCGCTGACTCCTTCTGTCACCCTGAGCACTTAATCGCTCTGTCTCCCTGTCAGGAGTGTGGCTATGGATCATTAACATTTGTACAAAGCTTCAAGATACAAGGAAAAAAATAGCAATCGTAGAGGTTTTTGGTGTAAGTTTTTTTCCAGTAACACAGTGGTTAAACTAAACAGCAGCTGGGTATCGTGTTGGTTCTGAAACACCCTTCTCCCTTGTCACACTTCCTCACTCCTCTGAAAAATTTCTTGACTCAGCTCAGCTTTACTAATTTCCTTTGAAAGGTATTTTTGAGCAGCAGCCTAAATTCTTTATCAAATATAGGCAATATGTTATTTCTGTTGCTGAACAGTCTACCCAGCCTGCACTACATTAATTAAAAAAAAAGTTAGTTTCTTTACTAGGAGAGGGACAGGGTATATATGCAGGCAGGAAATGATCTTTACACATCTGTCTCTCCTAGGGAATAATTGAATGCCAAGACTGCTGACCAGGCTGCAGCTATAATGAGCTTTTATTAACTTTTCTACTAGTGTTCCCATTCTTTGTCTACCAAGATCCCCTCCCTTCTCAATATGGCAGCACTCCCAGGTGGGTGACAGTGCAGTAAAGAGCAGTTTCTGCTCAGCTAATAAATGTGGAAATAAGAAAATGTGTTCCTTGAAGCTTAGCAGTATACTCTGGAAGTATATCCTTTGTACACAGTATGTCCAAATATCTGGGAACACTGTAGACTTCAGATTCACATCAGTCAAAGCTTAAGTACATATTAAAGATGAGGAAGAAGCTAGGGCATTAGCATGAGATTGCAGTTCATTATTGGAGATGTTGTGACACTGCTGGTGTTGGTTAACTGCCTATCTCTGAAAATATTATGGGTCTAATGGTGCAGTTAGATCTCGTGCCAGAGTTACTCTAGTGCAATTCTATTGCTAAAGAGCTACTAGATTAAGGCTAGCAGAAGCGTCATTTGGTGAAAGTTAAATGTTCTCTTCCTGAATTTCCATGAAAAGTAACTGAGCAGCTCTTTATGGCCACCAAGGGGTAGGGAGGAGATGGATTCTGTGGTGAGGTGGGGTTGGTTCATTCCTGAGAACATAATGACGCTTATAATTACTCCAGTGTAAGATGTCTTGTGTTTGGTTTTTTTTTTTCAGTAAATTGTAGAGGAAAAAAAACAGATTTTTGTGCACCAAAAGGTCCTAGGTAGTACCTTGAATGTTTTTCCATGAATACTTCATTAATAGGGATGAATGAGAAGGTAAGATGGGGCATAGGAATTTACAAGCTAAACAGGAGGAAGGGTATGAAGAAAAATGAGAGGAGCCAGTATAAATGAGTAAAGACAACTTGAAGCTGGACCTCACAGCTATGTGCATGTCTTCTAAGTCCTCCTGGGAAGATCTCACCCACATCTCTGACACTTCCAGAGCAGATAACCTAAACTGACATTGGCCTTGGCTGCCTTACAGAAGTAATATTTTCACCAGGACAAACTGTTGTTGAAAAACATCCCCATTGAATTACTCATGCTTTCCTTTAGCAGGCATGCATGTTTTCTTTTCCATAACAGTGTTTTTTTTTTTTTTTTTTTTTTTTTAGTACATATTAAGAAATTCCCACTCCTGTTTCCATCACTCAGAGTTGTTATTTATACTTTCATAGAGTGGTCATGTATCATCCTCTTATACTACTCGCTTTAAATCTTTTGATAGAGACCAAGTAATAGTTTTGCTCAATAGCATAAAGCAGTTTTATAAACATACAGAAGATAGCTGTGGGGAAAAGTAATTGCTTTTATGATCTTTGCCGTCTAGTTTTTCAACTTTAGTGAGAAATTGAGGCCTTCATGGCTAATAATGCAGCTCTGGTAGGACAAGCCTCCCTCTGTTGTTGGAAAAAAGCCTCGGTATGAATGAGGGGAACTGAAATATAGTTGCACAATGGGACTCTACCTAGAACAGCATCAAAATGATTAAATTGTATAAGCAATCATTCAGCTTCCCAGCTGCCTCTGGAACAAACATTTAATGAAAAGGGTGGGCTGTTTTACACCAATCTCAGTACTCCCCAAAAACTGTCAGTCAATAATGTTTTTTCTCTCTTCTCCTGAGAAACAGGATTTGTCAGACTTCCTGAGCCAGTGGTATTTAAAATATAAACAAATTAAAACAAAAAAACAATAGGTTTTCTCCCCTCCTCCCCCTTTTTTTTCCAAAGGAACTATTCATTTGTGCTTGGCTTTTTATAAAAAGCATTATAAAAAAGCTAGCTACAAAYCTGTGTTAAAACCATTCTTTTGCAGGGGAACATCTTTTTTTAGTTAACATTCAGCTTTTGCTTGATCAGTTAAACAACATAAATCAGGCAACTTCATTCCAGAGGCTGGTTTCTTTGAGACTTCCTCCTTTTGATCAGTGTCTTACCCTATGAGTAGTCCATTAAAACTAGTGGTCCTATGTGTGCAGTAAGGTGTTAACGTGCTAGATAGATGATAGGATTTGTCCTTATGTCAGTGCTGTCTACTGAAGACAGACACTGCTGTAAGAGTGTAGAATTATGCCTCTGAAACATGTTTCCTAAACAGAGGCATTTGATTTGTCAGCAGCATATAACCAAATATAAATCTGATGGTCTACACCAAAAGCAGCTAACAAAAGTCACTACTTAATCCTTTGTTGTACCCATGAAGACTATTATGCTCGCTTCCCTCCAGAATGGCCCCATTCTCTCAAACAATGGTGAGCAATGGAATACACTTTTATTTTCATGTGCTAGGGATGGCGTGACATAACTTGCCTGTGGCTTTATTCTTTTACTTGTGGTTTACAAGGTTACCTCTTGGTCATTAAAATGAGAACTGCCCACCATTATGAATTCTTCCACAAGGTCATGAATGTAAAAAGAAGACCAAGAAACAAACCAGAGTTACCTATGTTCATGCTTTGTGCTGATGGTTTGAATTTTCACACTATTAGAAGAAAAGCTCCTGATGCGTTTTTCAGTCCTACTCTTTTCAGGAGGGAACTTGAACTTCAGAAATTTGCTGTAAAACCTCTCTGTATGGAAGGCCATTGGAGGCTCTCATTGTGCTAAGGAGGCAACTACATCCCCGTGTACAGTTCTGGGAGGAGTTGGAAGGAAGCGTAGCAATCAAGGTCAGTATACAAATCAGAGTATCTCTGAGCTGAGGATACTATAGGCAAAGAGCAGTGGCCAAGAGCAAAAGTCTCCCAGCTCAACCAGCAGGGTGGCTGTGAGAGTGAAGAGATTGTAAAACATCTTCCACACCTCACCTCAGCATGCAGAGGCTAAAATCTTGAGAAATACTCAAAGGGAAAACATTGCARGATTTATACTACAGGTTCCAAATCAGATCAAATAAATAAGCAGAACCAGTACATCTCTCTTCAAGAGAGTGTCCCATCTCAGGCAAGTAAGTTATTATAGCACCCAAGGAGTAGTAGATACTCTAATAATACATGCCTTATCATGTTGTGTTCTTTAATTAATTGTCTGTCACACTGGGTAGTTTTCCGTTCTGTTCTCTGCCTTGCTCCAAACCACATAGTAAAGAAAGAATCTCTAGCATTTTATATTAAAATCTTTAAGACAGACCACAGTGCAATTAAACTATTGTGCTGCTGGAGATGCATAACAACTTGGCATGTGGTTCACCCATACTTCCCACTTGCGTTGTGTCAAGTCAGGATGCCAAGTGGCAACACATGAAGTCTGTAAATGGTGGCTAAATATACATTACTGTGGCTAGTCTGCAGAGTCCAGTTCCTTGCTTCAAGTACTGCAAAGCAAGGCAGAAGCACTGCAGAGGCTGGGTGCTTGGCTAGTCTCCTTTAGCTGACAGTTACTAGAGAGATCTGTGCCCTGTCTTCGTAGGTTGGAGGAAACCTTGTCAGGACATGGGGGCATTTGGAGCTGGGAAACACACTGTGGCGGGGAGAGAGGAGATGATTCCTGGAGCGAACTCCTGTATTGCTGCAGGAAAATACTAGAACTGCTTGAAAATGTCCTGGTGAGAATCTCTGTTTAGTTTTTATTTTGTGTGAAAGCCACCTGGAAAATCTTCCTGACTCAGCTAGTGTATGAAGACAACTTGCCAAAACATCAGTTCAAGCTCAGCTAATTGGAATACTGGTTATTAAGTTGTTATTGACTTAAGTAGTTCTTGGAACCACAGAGGAGTGAAGTGAATATGTCAGAAGTGTAAGACAGTGGAGGTGGATGCTGTCTTCCCTTCCTTTCACTACAAAGTGACAGTATCATAACTTGTAACTTGACAGCTCAGCATCTGTGTATTTGTGTGCCTGAGATGTTTTTTTTAAAGCATATATAATTATATATAAAATAGAAATATATATGCTTACATATACATATGTATATGCTGTTCATATGCCTGCAAAAGAACATGATCCAGTGACCAGCTTGCAGACTTCTGTGTAATTACTTGCATTTTGGTAGGAATTGTTATGGCATCTAATCCAATTACAACAAAATCCAATTGTTTTCCTTTCTACAGTCCAAGCCTGTCTTAATTTGACAGGGGCATCCTGTAACAGGCGTGCTACTTGAAGGGAACACTGGCGTGTCCTATCTTGCGCATCGAAATCCTGTGATTTGAAGAAAGAGCACTGAGCTGATAGTAGCACATCAATTTTCTATGGGATATTTCTGAGCTGTTAAATGTCATAGGATGTTATTGACTCAGGTCTCTCTCTGTTTCTTAGTGGTGACAAAGATCATTCACCATTATTTGGGGGAAGTAAGTGAAAAACTGGACAAGGCTGCCTTTGGTGAAGCTGTGTTTAGAGCCTCAGTCTTTTTCTGATGGCAGTTACGTGGATCTTTGTCAAGCATCCAGATTCTTCCCCCTGCCTGTTTTGGAGCAAGCGAGTTCCTTTGATCAGCCAAGGTGGCCTGTGGCAGTTGCTGGGATACATGTGTAAAAGCATGGATACTGAAAATAGCTGTACCTAGATGGTGTTCTCACATGAAAAGCAGAGGAATCATGCTGCTCAATTAGTAGCAAACAGAAACTGAATGAAGATGATTTGTACCCTGATTAAATTTCTGTTGCTCACTATGAGGTCAGCAGAAGTTCCTGTGCTCCAAAAATCTCTGCAGCAATCTGCATTGCTAAAGGAACTGAACACATTTCAGGGATTCTCCAAAGGCATAGTATGGACTTTCAAACTAATGCCTGTCTGAGGAGGAAAAAAAAATCAGACCAAACCAAACCAACCAATCAAACAAAAACCCCAGATAAAATCCTGAATAAAATAAGAACTGATATAATTTCCCACGAAATGGAAAGAGAGCAGTGTGGTGCTGTGCAGAACTGGATGAAAACATTGCTCCAGACTGGCAAGCAGCTCTATTTTGTTATAAGTGCAGAGTCCAGGGAACAGGACTGTGTTTAGCAGTTCATGACTGTGTATTCCCTGTGATAGCACAGTACTTGTCTGATTACTGTTCAGAATGGGTCATTAAGGACCCTGTGTTAGAATATCTTTTCAGAAGGAAAACTTTTAAGATATGAGTGTCTTTACTTACATGTTGTTCACATCAGTAAACCCTCCAACAACTTCACACTTATATTACAAAGAAATATAATTGTATTGCTTGAAAATAATGCAGAACAAGATACTTCAATGTCTATAGCTTATTCAGACATGAATCTTGACATATTTTTCTTTATTTGTCCAAAACAATTAGTAGGTGTTCTACTACCCTGGAATGAGCTATTTCTATCAGTTTTCCTCATTTTAGAAAAATTTGCATTAGCATAGTATACACACACACACAAACACACATGCACACACACACTTAATAACTAATTTATTCAGAAACCCTATTTATTGTACTGTAATTTGAACAAACTGCTTTGATATAATTTAGATGTGTGTTTTTCTCCAAGCTTATTGTAAAGTCTGGAACATTATGGTATTTTTAGAACATTTCTTGGAAGGTCAACCAAAATTAATTTAGGATCATTAAAGAATAGTGGTCAAGATAAAGCGTGAATTAAAAAGAACATCGAACAAGGTACACAAGTAACAAAATGAATGAATCCTAGTTTTCAGTCGTATGCACCTATGTGCCCCTCCATCATAATCCCACCATATCCTTAGTTGCCACCCTTAAATCTCTTTGTATCTTCAGCTCCTTTCATATCTCCAGTATCCTTGGGTCATACAATCCCCTGCATCTCCTACCTGACTGGGCCGAGGGTAGCAATGGCCATAGAGACTGGTCTGGATTGGGGTGCGCTCCAGCCTGCTGGGACAGCAGCTGCCTCTCTGGAAGTGAAGCAGCTGAATACTGTCAGCCATTCCCCTGGAGGGGGCAATAAACTGGGGCTCTCATCAGATTTTATGTGCATATGTGGCTAGCAGATTGTTGTTGTCTAGTTTTATTTTGGCCTAAAATTATTCGGTGCTCCTAAATATCTATTACTTATCAGCAATTTAAAATAATTATAATATAAGTGGAAAAACATAATTTTTTCATTACCTTTCTGCTAGAAGAAAATAAATTAAAATTGCCAGAAGTACCAAATTCAGAAGCTGCTGGAATGATCAGAAAAGACATTAAAGGCATGTAAGAGTTAGGCATGATCTTGGGGAGATAAGGAAAGGCCATACTTATCTGAAAAAGGGAATTATTTCAACTAAAATTTGTTCCAATCTGCCCTACAGCTCTTGAAAGATAGGCACAAGCATACAGAGGGTACTTTTGTGAAAGGTAAGAAGGGCAGGAAATGTCTACAAATGACCGTCTCAGGAAGTTGATAATACTCTTGTGTTTTAGTGCTGCCTGGAAATATGTCAGAGTAGCTTGTTTTGTGGTATTTTGGGACTTCTGGTTTCAGGCTGGAAACCTGAAGTGAAAATGTTCTTTGGACTTGGTTCTAGAATAGAGGATCCCCAAGAAACACTTGTGGTTATGAGCCATCTGGCCTATTCATAATTGCTGGTCAATGGGCAAAGGTGCTAATGGTTCGCATATTAGTGGTTATTGGGGTGTAAGCATCCAGAGTGAAGCTTTCCATGAAAGCAGCTAAAGCTGCTCTATGGTAGCTGCACCGAGAACAATACTGAGGTAATGGACCTTTTAGAGCACTCCTTTCCCTCTGAGCCTTTCAGCATTTTTGAGATTTTCCCTGTATGCCATGCTGTCTCTAATAATAGCCTTGAACTAGGGGTTTCTCAGCTGAACAGTTCAGCGTTGTGGGAGGAAAGGGGTCACTGAGTTTCAGCTGCATCTTACAAAGTCTAACTGCCTAACAGAGGCTTTTAGATGAAAAGCAGTTTCCTATGTGCAACTGGTTTCCTTTTTCCCTGCCTCTTTTCTACCGCTTATTCAAAGAAACAGGACTTGTGTGCATTGTGAAAATAAACAGTGTGAAAACACTCCAGACAAGGACACCCACAAGTTTTGGAGCTCTATTGCTGCATAATGAAGATTCCTTCATTATGCTTATTTGGATACGAAAGAGCTGCAAACTTAATAAAAAAAGGCAAGGAGGGCATTCTTCGCTCAGTGACGTGCTTATTTGAAAGTCTGCCATACAAAGATACTGAGATGTTGAAAATATTATAACTTCCTTTAAAGCTGGACAGTCATAGCACAACAAGGCCACATTTCAACTACATTTTTTGATTAGTGGAAAACTGTTGAAATCATTTAGGGAGCAGGTAGGCTGTGATTATAATAGTTTAGGAATCTGTGTTTGAGTTCAACTATCAGACATTTTCTGCTACACAAAAGGGAATATGATCCTGCACTGGAAGCATTAAATGAGAAGGGAGTGTTTTCATTAAGGAAACTCTGAAAACTGATTTATAGCCCACTCGTTGCATCTCGTACTGGAAAAAGGAAAAACCATAAATAAAATTACTTAGAGGGAGTTCAGTATACATTCCAAAGGGCCATCTAAAAAACTCTTTCTTTTAAAATAAATAAATACTGAACAATAAAATAACATTGTCTAGTCCTAGATGCCTTCCTTTTTTTAACTGCTTTGTGACTGTATTCCTATAAGTTTCTGAGAGAACATTATAAAGAGCCAAGTTCACAATGAAAGAATAGGCCCTAAAAACTATATACAGTACCGGACATGTGAAGAAACACCTGGATGTATTACTATTATTTGTATCTTAGTAATGCTTGGAGGCCTAGTCATGATTGAGACCTTGTTTCACTGTGCACTGTATAAACACAAAGTATATTTCCCACAACCTTCTTAAAAAGAAAAAGAGGAAAGAAAAGAAAAAAAAAACAAAGAAAGAAACAGAAAGAATATTATTGGATACACCAACTTTGCCATTACTGCTGAACACATCTGCCTGGACAAAGAAAGCTASAGTGCATAAATTTCTTAAAAAGTCAACTTCATCTTTGCTGATTTTTGGCTAGGTGCTACCAGGGTCTTATATTTATATATTCATCAGCCAACTTACAGGAAAATATATTTAAAACTGCTTTGGAGATGGCACACTGATCAGGAGAAGAGACTAAAGTGGAAAAAACATTTATGATACCATTATTTCAGAAGGAGGTCTATCATGTCCAAAGACAATCCATGACACGGGAATGAATTATACATATTCAAGGAGAGGTTTCTCATTTGAGTAAATAAAAGATGTGAAATAGTTTGCATCTCATCATTCCTTGTTAGCTTCTAGGAATCCATTATCTTCCTAAGGTGTATCCGTGGACACCTTGTCTGAAGTTGATAATCAGGATAGTGAAAGAATGGGAAAGTTGTATATGTTTACATGTCTGCACTTCAGTCAGCACAAAGTTAATTAAACAAGATCTGTAAGCTGTGCTTTGACTCCCTGAGGTAGTAAATTGAGATACAAGCTCAACCCAGAGTTCTTTACTCTAAATGCTCTCCAGACTTGAGGAAGGTCAGGGACAGATCCAATCTCCTCTGCTGTTTCAGGTCTGCATAACAGACTGAACTAATATATCAAACCCAAACACCCCTGTTTGGAGTGGGAGGGAAGAAAATTCATGCTCTTGGGGAGTGAACTGGGTATTTTTTGATGCAGCATTCCAGAAAACATAATCAATGGCACATGTCCAGTTCCCATTTAGTAACCAGAGAACTAGCTGCAGCTGTTTATTATGCCTGGTTGTGCTAGTTTGATAGTGTATAATCATATTTGCATAAAGATAAAAAGGAAGGTGTTATAGAACAGAGTTAAGCCATGGTTTTACCATGAATTAAAGGTAATTTCAGACTAATTAGGTATAATTTGTTAAAGAATTCTTCCCAGCAACGATGACTCTGATTTCATAATTACAGGACAATGCTTACTATGGCTTTCAAGGCAGGATAAAACATACTCGAGGGGGTCATGTCCCACACTAGACAGATCTAATGGTGCCACGAAAGACAGGTGTTTTGTCAGATTTCAGACACACACTTTCACACCTGCAACACATTAACTATAGCAGTGATGTTAATGAAGACCAGGTGCTTATTCCACACTCTAAATGAGGAACTGGCGTGGGTGTTACTGTTTGCTACCTGGGAGTCTCCTTCTTGTGTCTGCACACAGGCTTTGAAGCTCTCAGGAAGTTTCTTTTCAAACTTTTAGTGTGGGAAGACACTCAGGCCTGGAAAGAAAGTCCAACAGAACAACCAGGCAAGGTAAGCCAGAGCGAAGTTTACCAGCATCCCCCTTCCAAGCCCATGAGAAACAAACAYGGTGGCTCTCCCTGGAGCAAGAAAATAACACACAGAAAAAAGATTCTTTGCCAAGGGCATGCAGCCACCTCTATTCTTTTCATCCCAGGATCTGGGACAAGGACCCGAATGTCCAGAAAATAGCAATAAAATAGCTACAAAAGCTGCATGATAGATATCCAGAAAGTGCCATATTATCAACAGCTGCCAGATACAGTCCAATTGAAGGGCTCTTAGTTCTTTAAAACTTGAAGGTTTGCCATTTAATCCGGAAATGAGTAATGGATGCCTTGAGCAAGATTTCTTTTTAATAAAACACAAGGTTTTCATTGTAAGCAAGCCTACGTAGTTTTAATGTTCTGTTATGGAACATGAAAACTTTTTTAAAAGAATTTTTCTTTACAGGGCAATCTTTTCCCCTTTTCTTTGCATTTCTGCATGTTAGATTTGAGATTATCCACTCCTTGCAATTTACAACAGTTACAGAAAAGTTAATAATGGCTCTGGGAAGAAGAGGGGAAAAAAAAAAAGAAACCTATTGAAAGGGAGAAGAAAGGAAAAAAGGTCTACATTCTCAGCAGGAGCTTAGTTAATTATCTGACTCTTTCCCAGCCACTTCTGTCACATGACACTACCTCAGCAAAACAATTAGCCTTTCCACACTGAGGTGGGGGAAACAGGGATGGCCGAATATCAGAATGTGTGACACCGTGCTTAACTCTAAAGTCATAATTAAATTAGAGCAGACCTGAGGCATAGCAGATGTAGGGCTGTTGTTTCCACTCTTTTTTTAAATATGACATCCCTGAACTGAAATTATAGAGAGGGGAGGAGGTAGGAAAGTTGCAGGTGGGGTAGTGTTTTGAAAGGCTCAGCTGTTGTACGTGTACTTAATGAATCCTGTTGTACTGTCCAGCTARCAAACCCTCTTGTGCTGAGCCCTGATGCAGAGAAGAAGCTGAGACACCTCATGTCTTGCTTTTTTCCCCTGCTTATTCATTACTGTGTTTATTCAGCATTTTGGATATCTGTGGAGTACTCCTCATGAAATTGGTTGGGCCATATTTCATTTCTACCGCTTACGCCAACACTTTCATCTCTGACCCTTGTGGATCTACTTTTTACCTGATCCCTCTTTTTATGRCTGTTCATAATACCTCATACAGCAACCACTGTCCTCCTAGCTGCAGAAAAAAATGAATGCCAGTTTAGATGCTGCTTGTGTAATTGACCTTTGGGGGCGTTGTCATGCAGAATGGGTGGAGTTGCCCTCTAGGAGCTTAAGACTACCCAAAAACCTAGTATAAAGAATTTCCATTGCCTTCAGCTGCATCTGGATCCAAACTTTTTGCACAGCCTTTTCAGCTCCAGCTTATATTTTAGCCAATGTATACATTAGGAAAAGAAAATACCTTAACAGAAATTCTTAGAACTATTAATGTTGATTTTTACATTCATGCACAATTATTATTACATATTAATATGAAAAATATTTCTGCTGTGCCATTGCTGAAGTGATAGTTCAACTGCTGTCTTTTATTAGAGAATTATCTTCCCCAATAATCTCTAAGAAAATTTACATTCCCTGAACTAATTCAACAATACATATTATTCTTATTTTTGAAATCTAATCCATTAAAAACTTCTTCTCAACAAATATGCATTCAGATGAATCTGATTTTGGGGGTCCATTGAAAGCAAAAGTGACCAAATGTTGAAGATTAAAATTTTGCGTATATCCAAATGAAGTAACCAACACCAACCTGATTATTACAATAAATGAAACAAATCAGACAATCTTTATTGTAACTGATTTATAGTAACTGACAGGGAAGAGGTAATAGAGATTGGACACTTGCCACATTGCTCTGGGCCCTGGCAGTAGGGTTTTATTCTGTGCTATATAGTAGTTGTGCTAAGAGTGAGATGTGCATCTGCAAATAGGAGACTAATTGTGCATTGCTGATCACTACTTCTTTTTTTGAATTTCCAGGTAGATTTATTGTAGCAACCTGAATTGGTGTTCTTTTGGCTGGTCAAATGCTAGTTTGGACACAATTCTGAAATATGAAAGTATTTTAGTAATGGGATAACTGAGACATAGAAAGATTAAAGGTTATGTTTTTCTAAATGTTAAGGTGTTAAAACACTTATGTACATATTTAAGAAAGTAATGCTATTTTTCTGAAATATCTCTGGTTGTCCTAAACTCTTTTTGGTATTTACATGCCTTTAAGAACTGATACATAAGTACCCACCTGGGAGACTACAGGACAGAGCAGTTGCTGGATTGGAAAAAAAGAATGCAAAATACCTCATATAGCTGCTGCTCTAATGCTGGTCCCAAAACAGTCTGTTTGACCCACTGTCTCAATATAGTTCTTTCACAAATCTTTACAATACATTATAACTTACTGGAAAGAATTATGCAGTGAAACAAACCAATAACATAGCAATCTTCTGTCTTTAACAATTTCCAAATACCTCAGTGGGCATCATAAATTACGTGCAAGGTGCAAAATCATGCAATAGCTTAACCATGGGAGAAATCTTTTCCCACTCCCAGCTGATGATCAGCTTTTTTCCTAAGACATGAGGTCTGCTCATCCCTGACACAGACGTAAACTGAACGGGAGAGTGCCCCATCTCTCTTCTCTGTGGAGGGATCCCTCTGCGGTGCTTGTGGGACGTCTGCTTTACTCCTGGCTGGTGTGAACTGACTGTGTGTAACACATGAGCCCTCTGCCCAGATCCTAAAGACACAGTCTCCGTTATCCCATTTCCTCCCCCAGCCAAAGATCAACTCTCCAGCTCTTAAATCAACAACATAACCCTTACCTAACAATTACAAATATTTATAACGAACCTCATAACTAACTTCCATAAGAATGCTAAATTAGCCCCTGCGGTATCCTGCCCTGTTGCCTGGGCCTGCGAGGGTTTCCTTCTAAAACAAACTCTGTAGCTGTTAAGGATAAATTTCACTTGTTCTGGTCATTTCACATTCTGAAGCCCTCTTAATTCAACTTGTTGCATTTTTTTAAATTGTGACCTATTTGGACAAAGGGACAGTCATGAAAGCCCCTTAATTCTTTCTGGTGGGCCTTTGGCTATAGTAGAGTGGAAGAGACGGCACTATGTGTCTATGTATCTCAGTTTTAGCCTCCTTTGACTAACAGTGAGATTATTAGTTTGCAATTATTCTCATCACATAAGAGATGTGAAGATCCTTCCCCTGATGGAGTGAGATTCAAAATAGTATTTTTTACTCTGCCTTTTTTCTTTCAACTACTACTGCACTCTCTGTGTACACTCTGTATATTCTATACTCTGTATGTTACTGCAAGTTTGATAACTCTGACATCAGTTTCTAATAATACAGAACTCCTTGTCCTCAAATTCTTTCTTCTAATACCTCTAGTTTTCTTCTGTTACTGGTGCCACTGTTTTGTACAGTACTATTGGTTGTGTACCAACATCCAGCTTAAAATTAAGACACAACATTTGTGTTTGGAATGATATTCTAAACCACTACTGTTTCTACAGTATTCCCTACTCCTCAGAAGAAAATTTCTGAACTAGTGATGCTTTTATTTTCCTTGTTCACTTTGCTAGTGCTTACAAAATGATGTAATGTTTTGCATAGCCTCTCCTCTGGTGATTATGGTTTTAACTTTTGCTGTTTGCAACAGTATGTGAAGCTCTACCTGCTTGATATCTTTGCCCTATGGTGTGCAGCTCCTAGGTAGAGCCTTTCCTTCTTGTAATATTTACTAAAATGTATACAGAACAAGAACAGCGTTTACCTTCCAAAAGCTTTGGCCTCAGACAAGTGACTGTGAGCACTGGCAGCTTCTAAAATGTTAACTCCAGGTATTCCAGTAATTATTTCAGACCTGCCCCTTCCAAACTGCAATATTTACCTTTTCATCTGCCACTATTAGTGCCAAATAATTTCTTCTTGCCTTTTTATCCTCTGTTTGACAGCACGTCACTCATAAGCTTCATGTAACACATCTGATAAACCTCTTCATTACAGGTTTATGATTAGCCGTCCCTGGCTGATTTGAATGAAAACTCAAGCAAGACATCAAGTTAAAAACATCAAGTGCTTCAGTCCAAGCCAGTTCTGAATAGATACTGTCAGAGTTCAACTGACCTCCCTTTTTCTAAGATTCTTCTGCTTGCAGATACAGTCTGGAGAGCTATTTAAATACATCTAAACATTCTAACAGATATTTTCTTGGTTCCTTTTTACATCTGGTTCCACACAGTGTTAAGTGGTCACTCATTATTTAAGATACTTTCAGGAGATTTGCTTTATTTTGTGATGGGCTTTAACAAGCTGCAAATAACAAAAGGCCCTTTGCAGTGTTTTGACCATGCTTCCTCTGAGAAACCTAACATAGGGGTGCAGTCCCAGTATGAAAGAGAAAATGTCAGTCTCCAGTCAATAAAAACTCCTGACAAGAAAGGTTAATCAGTAAGATATAATCCTTGATATGTGACAGGAACCAAGTCACTCAGATGCTTGGGATGAATATGCTTAGATCATCTTCTGGTGTGGGAATGAAAGACTTTTAAAATTGTTGGGGTTTTTTTGAAATTTTGAAAAATAAACAGTAAGGTATTTAACTTTTGAAAGAGAAACAAAAAATGTTCAAAGGAGACAGAATAGATTTTGTTTGTTTGTTTGTTTTTAATAATGTTTGTACACAGCTTTCCCACTTACCATTGTGGCCTAGCAGGTTGGTCCTTGCTTCCATGACTGTTTTCAGCCGGTTTCCATAATATTCAGAGTTTTGGTGGCAGTATGGCCTCCTCTAGTCCCTGAGATTTTTTTCATGTCACATCTGGCTTATGTGGCTGCTCACTCAGCCTTTCCCAGGGCATGCTCCATTCCTCTGCAGCCCTGTGCAGTCTCCCCTCCAGAAAGGAGCACAGCACAAACGGGGAGCTAAGCAAATCCAACCTACCATYCACCAAAGGATTACGCCTGTAACTGGGAGAAGAGAGGGGTAAAATCCACAGACACAATAAATTCTAGGAAGCAGTGTTTCATTATGGAATGGGCATCCATAAACTTTGCACTTTGGCATCTGTATTCTCCCCAGTCTGCTCTTTCTCCTTAAGTAGAAGATTCCTGAAATGTGCAGTATTTAATGTAAACTGGATGTGGCCTCCAGGCTGCATGCTGGATTAAAAGTATCATCTTTCCAAGTACACAATAGTTTTTAATTACCTTGCTAGTGAAGCTGAACGAACCACGGTCAGGTCACACTGTACARCACGGCTCATAAGTTTTATGAGCAATGTTGCACAGCACAACAATGTGTGCAGCCACCTTTCACGGAACAGCACACCATCCATCAGCCACATACTGCTTTGGTTCACARTGCTCACAACTACATGTGCTCCTGCATGGCTGTCATATAACTTTGATATCTGCTACTAAAAATTGCTAGCACTGAACTCAATAAAAAGTTTCCATTACCATGGCTTTGTGCTGACTTTTGAACAGATGGTGATATATCTTACTCCTAGCATACGTGTGCTGTGTCCTTCTAAATGACTTATCACTGTCCATGAAAACAATAGAAGAAAAATACTGAAGAACCATAATGGAAACAGCTTGCTATCTCTTCCACCAGCGTTTATCCTGAAGCCAGTACAGACATAGTTCACTCAAGTTTCATTCTCAGCTCTGAGACAAGCCGATAYGTTACTTTGGATGAGTCTTCTAAACTCTTAATATCCTCTTTGTTACTGTAGGGTCAAAACACTTATTTTCTCTACTTCTCTGTTTTCATTTCTTCATTAAACTACTTCAGTATTTGTTCAGTGCCAACAGCACAGGATGCACGCTGTTCCTTGGGTCCTCTAGGCATAGTTGCTAGTTGTGTTGTGCAAAAAGGCATATAATTCTGTGAGGATTGTTGCCAATGGTCTTTACCTTCCTATCCAGATTTTTCACTAGAAAAATGGATTTCAAAAGTGTTTCCCCCTTCTTCATGTAAGAATTGCTAACAGCAAAATTCCTGCTCAACAACTAATGTCCAGGCAATTACAGCTGGGTGAAAGAAATCCCCTTCAAGATTTTTCTTTCTTTTCCCCCTAGCTCTCAGAGCAGCTGAGTGTGATTTACCAGTATGAGGATAGTTTACAGAGGTCCAGTGGGGACCAGCCTCGTGGTGCTAGGCAGTGCAGCCATGGCCGTGGCTGTGCTAAAATTGTGCAGCTGGCAAGCTCCAAGGTGCTCCCTAGGGATCTGGTCTCTCCGTGGTCCACATCAGAAACCTGGCTGCTGCCCCTTCCAATTCGGCTGTCTTGGCTTCTGTCTCRCAAGGGTGGAGCCTGGCTGGGGTGATGCCCAGGTGTCCCATCAGCTTCAATCCCAGAGCAGGGATACAGATAGAAAGGACATATGTGTGTGATGAGGGAGAAGGGAGGGAAACAGGCAGGGAGAAGTGCATTGTATTAATTTGCCTTTGGGAGCTTTGCCCACTGTTTAAAGTGGTAAGGCAGTTAAAGGAAGGAATGCTGCAGGGATCAGCTAGACAGGGAAACCCAGGGGAGTGTGAGTACATGGGAGTGGGGAAAGACAGTCTGAAATAATCTTCCAAATCAGTAAATGCAGAGTGCAGCAGGAGGCTGACCTTTTACTGTAACTGTTGTCAGCTGCAAGTTGTAACTTCATGCCATTAATTACAAGGGAGCATACTTCTGGAGTGTTTCTGGTGTTTCTTTTGTTGGCATTAAAATTTCCTCTTTTCCTCTCTCTCCTGCTCCAATCCAGTCCCCACCTCCTGAAACATGATCAAGTTTCAAACTGCACTCAGAGATGAAACAAGAGAGGAGGGGAAGGAAAAAAAAAAAAGGCCATGCAAGGGAAGAAAGTAATTTGTACTTTTTGTGTATTTTAGGGCCTCCTAAGGAACTCCCAGTGTGGGCCACCTCCAACTGCAAAAACTTTATCTATGAATACAAACTTTATAGTTTCATCTCTAATGTTATTTCTTTGCAGAAAGAATTAAAACATTATTAAGTGCATAAAATGCTGGACAATTCCTATAATGAATGAAATTATTTGGATACAGTGAGAAGCAACCTGTAGTTTTAACACCTCTTTGAATCAAAACCAGAGATCAGTTTGAGGTTTGGGTTAGAGATGCACCCAAACCATCCCTCTGGCTATAAATAACTCCACATTTTAGAGGTGTTTGATGTAGGTTTGGATCTGACTTTGGGGTTTGGACTCCTTCCAGGTTTGGATTTTTGTCGTGTCAAACATGCTGATTTGCTGGAAAAGTCAAGAACTTTACCTCTGCGAGCAGACAAGTTTAGTGACACCTGTAAGTATACAAATGAGCAGCAGGCATGTTTTTTGCACTAGTTCATTCCTATAGTCCATAACATCTCTGTGACACTGGGGAGAGGAGGAAAAAGTGTAATTGCACTAATAGAGGAACTTAAGATAAATAATGTTTACACAGGAATAGAGCTACTAAATGTTTTGTCTTCCAATTAAACTTTTATATGCACTGGTTGCTTTACAGGGACAGGATGTATGCCAGTCTGTTCCACATACTGCTGAGACGGAAGGTAAAAGGCTTCTGATTTTCATGAATATGAATACTGCATATCTAGCAACATACTTTTACAAGAAATAGCAGAATGAAAATTTGCATAAATACAGACATAAATCATGGAGAACATATGCCTCATCATTTTAATATTCAGATACAACAAAACCCTAGGATAGAGAGATCAGTGTTGTGCCATGTTTCCACCTTGGAAGACATGAGGGTGAAGACAGCTGCCTCTTACTGATAGATTTGGGTATGCCACCTAACTTAAAACATCAAGGCTTCTTGTTTTTATATCTTAGAGATGGATGATAAAGGTCATTTTTACTGTGAGATCAACCTGAGACATTGCTAGTCTGATTCTTTTAGTGTTCTATGCCTGCTTTTTTGGCTTCTTTATTTGGTCTTGCAGACATTAAGTATGTGTGAAAAACTTTCTTAAGCTATTCCAGGTTGGACATTCTCAGGTCATGCCAGTCTTTCAAATACTTTGGGCTGATTTATCCAGAAATAACTTGAAAGGAACTTCCCTGTACAGATCCTCCATATTAAACTAGCCAAGCARGAAAGAGACCCAAAAAGGGGACTATGTGCACCTTGCCTGTCTATGCGTCTGATAGATAGTTAGACAGGCAAGGTGCACATAGTCCCCTTTTTGGGTCTCTTTCCTGCTTGGCTAGTTTAATGTGGAGGATCTGTACAAGGGATGTTTTTAATGGCAGGATTTCATATGGTAAGAAAGCCATGCAGGAAATGAAATTTGTCATGTTGGCATCTGCTGCAGGCCTTCAGCCCATCTTGATGTATGAAAGCCTGACATGACTACAACGATGCTGTCTCTTACAATTCTGCTTTAGAGTAGAACTAGCCTGTTATGAATGTTTCTAGGGATACAAATCTTTTTTTCCATGCTCCAAACCAAAGGTGAAAGTAACAACTGACAGTGACGTAAGTGTTCATTTTAGGTAGCTCACAGTCCCTCCTGATCACCTCAGATAATTTCCTGTCCTGAACATTTAAAAAAATCAATAAAAGTCCCCCAGATCCAAAACCAAACTCTGAGATTTTTTTTCRCCCACATTTGAAATACTGTATCCAAATACCTATTGAAAAGACATGTTTACAAAAATATTACACCTGCTGCTTGAATATCATCACCCAGTTTATACCTACTGTGTAGATGTCATCAGCTTATTAGTTCATTGTGAATGTCATTCTAGGGAAATTATTTCATTCCTGGCTACTTTATATACTAACATTATTTTTGTGCAACTTCAGTATTAAATAATTTTCTCTTTTCAGGTGTCAAGCAAGATCAACAGTATGTGATCTGTGCATATATGCATCCTTTACAGTTAAAAATAGATTGTAGTTATATAGATTTTATATCAGAAAGAACTCCTTTCATGCAGATTCAGATACATAAATTTGTGTGATCTCTTTTTACATAGATTTGTATAAATTCTGATTTATTTTGTCTATACTTTTATTGCTGAAAGCATGTTGCTGTTGTTGATCTCTAGGAGGACTGCACATTGCATATAATGCTTTCCTTTTTTTGTGTACTATTGTGTAGAAGTTCCCAAATGCAAAAATAGGCCTTTTGACATATCTGTAGATAATAGCAAATAATTAGCTTTAAATCTTCTTTTGTTGTTCATGTTGTCATGCCTTGTTCTTTTCTGGAAGGTGTCATCAGCTTGTATTTAAAAACAGCCTCCAACAGAAACCTCAAACCTGTTTTATTTTTCTCCATTTTTCAGGAGTAAAAATGGGAAGGCTGAAGCTAACTGAGCTTTCTTCTGTGCTTGTCTCTTTACCACTGTCTTGAAGGCTATTTCTTCACACCTATTCAATCACAATGATGGTGAGCAAGGAAATCAACAGAGTTTCTGGGTAGCTTTATGAACACACCAACATATTCTATTTGCCACCAAGCTGTTGCAAAGAGAGATGATTATGTAGCTTATATGGTTGCTTCATTCCACCTAAATATAAAGAGAGACATATGTGACCATATATACATTGAATAGGTAAGAGGTTTACCTTAAAATTTGAAAACCTAAAGGAAGAAGAGAAGTTATTTTATTTAGGATCCAGCTCTTAAGCCCAAGTAATGTATGAAACTGAGATTTCACTTTAATTTTTCTATGTTACAATGCTATACTTAGTTAAGTATTATTAATAAGTTATTAATCTATTTTGATTACAAATATTTTTATTGGATTCTGAACAATTTCCTTTTAAAATGTCTGTGTGTGTGTTTTTACAGGAGGATGTTAGTAAAATATGTAGCTAAGGCTCAACTGGTAGACAGAATAGTATTAGTTAGTGCTCACTGCTCTTAATTCAGTTGGCTAAATCAATGAACATTCGAACAGGTGAAGTCCAGTTCGATCCATTTCCAAAGAGATTCATTAAAACCTGAAGTAGACAAAACTCTGCACTCTGTGTGTGCTTACTGGACTCCCATCCTGCTAAGGTCAGTTGGTTAGAAACTTTTTGTGCACTTAAAACTGAAAAAACCTATTTCATTAAAATCAGAACTTTTCCATGTGATGGGAACTGTTGAAATCATTTGTTTAGACTCTCCTTCAGTTTTAGCTTTTAAACAATACTACATCACAATTATACCAGGATTTACTCTAATGGAAGACAAATGTTTTGATGTTTCTGAACTGAGATTTTTCACTTTTCATTACATTTAAGATTATCATTTTATTTTGTTCTGATTTGGAATGCAAACAGATGTTGAGATGCTGGAACTCTGAGTGGAATGGAAACCACTTTTGTTATTTCCCCGTATAATGCAAATCCTAAGCCTGGCCAGCTGGCCTACTCTCATCTCGAAAAGTGTCAGCATGCCTCTTGGAAGGTTTGGGTGATCTACTTTTGCTAAAAAGGTCTTGGATCTGTCAGACTGGATTCAAGCTCTGCCTCATCGTGTGGTCTAACAGCTGTAGTAATCTCCCCATTATGCCTCCCCCCAGTTTGATGAAATGCCTTTGGGATATTGAACTAGAGTAAGCCAGGTGTGTCCATTGACTTATACTTGTTTTTGGAAAGTGGATAGCAATGCGTGTTTTTGTGTTGTTGCTGCTGTTGTAGAATGCTGCAGGCTAAATAGATAGAAATGACAAAAGATTTTACAAAGTTTCATGATGGGGGTCTGCACACTTCTGCTGCAATATTCTAACACTTTCAAGTGACTTTGATTCCTAATCGCCAGATGTCTTTTTCCAGACTGCCTCAGCTGTCCTCTGCTTCTCAAGATACGAGCCTGCTGTGACGGGCTAAGTCTTTGGTGGAACAGTAACATGTCTAATAAGTTCAAACACTTTGCTGTAGCCTCTTTCTGATAGTTCTTAGTGGTATCCAATTAATCCATTTATGCTATGAATGTGTCATAAATCACGTGACTTTAGTGGGTTAGCAATAAAAGAAAAAACAAATAGCTTGGGAATCAAGTGTGAGGGTAAGCATGTGCTGCCCAATTAGCCTGAATTTTTGGCATGCAGACCTAAYCTGAAATACCATAACATGATTACAAATGTTCTCAGAGAGAAGCCCTACCTCCRATATGACAACCTTTTTCCTCTCTCGCTCTGTTTCTGCCTGGGGATAAGGCCTTCATCCTGAGAGATTCCAGGACTTCTTCCTAGTAATTGTGACAATTCCTTCCAGAGGAACTGCAGAAGGTGGACTAGATGACCATCACCACTTGAATGACTTCTTCCTAGCAAAGAGAAACTTGGGCTCTAACTTGCACGTCAGCCTGTATAGTGTAGCTTATGCTAACAAGCATCCAGTGAGTTTGTGGAGTTTCTGCATATATGGTGCAGGGATAGACAACAGCCCAGTGTAGACAATGACAGCATTGTCATTTATGGGGGAAATTACTTTATATGAAATTAAATGAAATGTTACCAGTCCTCTTCCTTCCAGGAACCGTCCTCCACATTCTTAACTGGTATTACTGGCACCTGATCTTTTAGCCACTTAAATATATTTAGATGACCACTTAAGCACCTGGAACAGTCAGAGATGCAGGATATTCACTTACTAAAGGGTTGTTTGGCCTAGTAGTAGTCCCTATGAAGAGCCACAATGCCAGCTTAAATTTGGGATTTAGCCCTACTGCTAAAGGATTAGGTTGTAAGAATGTTTTTTGTTGCTTACAGCAGAAAGTCAGAAAAGAGCTATATGAGAGGATGAGATGTAAAATATTGGTGTAAGAGGAAATGCCACCACAGAAAAGGGAAATSAGAGCTTGAATGGGATGCAGTGCGGAGATCTGTGAGCCTGGAGGACACTGAGGAGGTAGCTTTTTGCAGCACAGTGCAATGCAAGGAAAACTTACCAACTGGGTTTAGAAGCCCTAAAACGATGTTTGTACATTGCTACTCTCAGCTAATAAAATTTCTAGGTTCCAAGATGATTAAAATGGGTTAATTTCTGCTAGTGACATGGTGGAAATAAGTCTGTGAGAAAGTTTTGAGTGAAAAGTGAATCATCTCTTCTAAGAGTCTTTCCTTGCTCTTGTATGAATAAGGGTAACTTCAGTATTTATCATATTAGGCAGTATCAGGAGTTGATTGCAGATATCAAGATGTATGAGCTCATTTGGTGGGATAATTGAATGCTATATGTTTTTTGCCTAAGACTGCCCGCTGTATATGGAAATGAAATCACAGAGTTAGCAATCTTAGGAGAACATTTTGGTTAAATACTATGGTAATTGTCCCTATAAGGAAGGAGATAARCTGAGTTATTTATCTAAGGGATTTAGTTCTGAGAGTTTATTCTAAGGTGGGAGGCTGTGGGAAAACAGGTGAAATATAGATCTACAGAAAGAGAACTAAGCTCCTCATGTTCTAGGATGAAAGGCAAGATTTACACATGCTGCACCACAGGGATAGCTATCACAAAAATACCAGATAACCCCCCAAATTTTGCCCCAAACTGTTATGCCTACAGATGAAGAAACTTAACAAATAAGCTTTCAGTTGGAACATGGCACTTTTGCCTTTGTTGATTTGTACACAAATGTCAAATAATCAGATTTTTTCAAAGAAATTATTTAGAAATAGCCTACGGAGAAAAATAGGGAAACTGGAGTCCATGGAATTTGCATGGATATAGGGTCCATAATTTTCCCTGTTCCAGAAGAATGTAACAAAAGAATTTATGCTTCCTACTTATGGCCCTCTGTTCTCAGCACTGAGTTTGAAATCTTTTTCATGCTCTATTAATTAATTGCCTAGAAAATTATTTAATTGAGTATTCATTTCTTCTACTAATCCTCTACTGCTGATGCAACTTTTGACTCCTGAGATTTGGACTTGCCCCTGGGCAGACTATTTCTTGAGTATACCAAAATATACGATTAGTTTTTCTAGTTGACAGGGGATTTTCTTTCTCCTTTCTAGAAACTATCAGTAAAGCTTGAGCTTTACTTCTCTTCCAGTCCCATGCTAGATGCTGTTACAGTCCAGGAATGGGTAATAAGATCTTTTTCTCTGTGAAAAGTTTTCTTTTGTTTAACTCCTTTTTGCATTTCTTACTTCTGAACTTCCTGATTCTTTAATTTTGGTGTGACTCTTTCTAGTGGCCTATGTTATTGGCTTTTGCAAATGAAACAATACTGATTTACACCAGTTCATATTTTCATTTTCTTCCCTGTCCTCATTTCAAACTCCAGTCTAGTATCAAACTAAAATAAACACAACCTGATTTACAGCTTTCCAGTTTTCATAGGCAGTTGTTGAACTGCAATCAGTCACTGCTGTGGAGGGTCCTTAGACAACATAGATGTGTCTTGCTGTTTAAAATGAACATGTCTACCCGTCAGCTGTTTTTCCCTCATGAATGGAATTCCTGGGCAATTACAAAGCTTTCCAGAAATGAGGCTGAGTTTCCTCTGTCCTTACCTCTCAACTTCTGTTGTCTGTTCCATGTAGCATGCTTGAAATCTGTTAGATTAAATACACCTCATTGCAGTGAAGATGTGGTAGCATAGCTATGGTGACAACATAAGCTATCAGCCACACCTGTGTGCGGAATCACTAAGAGCTTGGACTGTGAGATCACGCTCATGTCTGTTTCAYCGTTTTTCTGTGAATACTGTGATTTGCTCTGGGTTAACTTGTAAACAAGACTCTGGATACTTTTTGCACAGTGTCTTACTAGGAGTCCCTTTGGGTTTTTCGAATGACAGAACCAGTGTGCAAACATATTTTCATGTGTTCCAGTAGTTCCTTCTCCTCCCTTCTGTAGCAAAGGGGACACAACCTATGCCTCTTTTTTCCCCCAGTTGATCTGTTAAATTGCAACAGTTAATACTGAACCATATTACTGCATGTGGCTGAAATCCTTGTAATTGGTTTGAATATGATTAAAGAAATCCCTCACCCCTGAGGCTTTTGAGTGAGTTCGCTTCATTTTGCTGACTGATAAGGGTTGTCATGTTTGATCTAACATCAAAAGTGTGAAGAGGAAAAGCAGAAGCGAACCAAACTTTAATTTTTTTTTGAGGTTGAGTAGAAAATGTGGAAGTTACGTGAGACCAAGCAATTATGCCTCTTCACACTGTACTTGTTGAGATGCATAAGTGGTTTATTCTTGGGGGATTTTGAACAAACGGTTGCCAGCGGAGGGGGGTGGATTGCTTCAGTGGGTGGCCCGATTCCATGGAAAACACATAGCCTATAAGTAAAACCGAAGGGGGCAAAACATTCATTGATTTATGTTTATTACAAGATACATCCGTTTTCCTAGCTTGTCTCAGTTTAACAGTTATTTCTAAGCACTGTAAATAATGCATCTAGACATATCTTTGGAAGGCTGCAAATAGAAATTCGGGATTTTCCCCCATTACCTTCACAAAAAGTAGAATATTGTGTTTGCTTTTTTATTGAAGTCACTATTTTCCATTTTTGTTAGGAATAGAGGGTAGAGGATTATAACTGTTTGAGGTATATAGGCCAGATGCTCACATGGTGTTACTTTGCATTAGTTAATCTCAGTGAAGGATCTGACTTTTACAATATTAAAGCAATTGAAGGTAGAAAAATTTTCTAGCCTGATCAGCTATGCCAACTCAGAGTGTGTACAGTAATGCTTCTGAAAACAAAGCAAATATATAAACAGAAGAAGCAGAGAAGTTTTTAGTACAGCTGGATTGGGGTGGATGGCCCAGCTATGTGTTCAAATTGCTGTGGTGAAAGAGTGATTTCAACATAAGACCGGAAGCAGAGATTTCTAATCTTGACTGCTGACTCCTCAAATTAATGTAATTAATTACACTTATGATGATAGGGCCAATGAGCTTAAAAAAATAAGGGAGGGGAGAGAGGGTTCTCACAGAATTGCTCTGAAGACTTTACCTGTTGCAGAGATGAGGCACATATAGGAAAGATGAAGGGCTCTACTGTAAAATAAACACAGTGAACAGTGTGACATCAGCAGATGTCATGCTATTGTGATGAATTTGGGGAGGGGAATGTGAGAAAGATGATGAAAATTTAAGGGAAATAGGGTGAAGGGAAGGAAAAGTGAAGGTGACAGGATAAAATGAGAAGAGAAGAGAGGGGCAAGTGTAGCTAAGGTGAAGAGGAAAGGAGGGCTGTGACAAGCCGGTCACCGTAAAGCTGATGCCGTTCCTTTCAAGACTGGGGGGGTCTTGCTTTGGCTACTTTTGCAGCTGGTCCCACAGTCCTTCCCACAAGGTGAGCACCCCAAGAGTGAAGGCATCTCTCCAAAGTGTGGAGAGTGCTGGAGGATGAAGGTGAACCTTGCTCTGACTGCTTCCCGTTTAATCTTTTTTTTTTTTCTCTCTCTAAAATTTGGCAGTTGCTCCTTGTAACTTGGCAGCTTATCTAATCATGAGTCTCAGTTTCTCCAGGTGTGAAAGCAGTTATCCTCTGAAGATGAAAAGTGCTATAAAAATGCTCAATCATTCCTGTTCATGTCAGGCTTTGCAACGAAACTGGTTTCTAACTTGTCACCTGTCTGTGCTTGTTCTTTGTTATTTTTCTTAATGAATCTGCTATCATCAAACTGAGCTTTGAGAGGAGGTCAGGAATATGTATTATCAGTTTTAAAGAGCTGAGGGTGAGGATGACTCTACAAATGGAATTTTTTTAGCATTTATTGTTTTGGAAGGGCTTGTATGTCTACTAGTGTTGTAAGCTTTAGGCTAGACTAATCACTACGCAGGTGTTGTTCTCCCATCTAAGCTTATCTGAAAATGCACTACAATTCAGATCAAGAAGGGACATAGTAGTACATTTAATTTTGAGATGATCGAACAGTCCCATATGTTTTTCAAAGGTTTTAGTCAAATGCTTGCAGTTAAAAACTTTTTTTGGTATTCTGGCACAAAAATAAGGTGATAAAAGCTTTCTAGGGAAAAACTTGTAGCAACAACTTTTAAACAACAGGAATTAAATAAGCATATGATCTTCATTTTGACATGCCTATGATAAATTTCTAAGTTGACACTTGAAAATTACTGAAACATCACTATATCATTAATTTCATGGCTGTAAGCAAATCTACATTTCAAGACTTTTACCTGGAAATGTGTGACAAAGCCTCTGTTCCTGAACATGGATGACCTTACTCATAGTTTGTTTAGGCGTGATCTTTGTGAGAGACAAGTTCCCCTCTTCTAAGGTTTGATTTAAAAACAAAAGCGAAAAGAAAACTGTAGCAACATGGGAGTCATTTTGACTGCTATAATTATTGGAATATTCCACTCTCTTATTCCTTGAGTTGGTATTTTTCCTTGTCTGAGAGAGAAAAAAGCACTAGCCAAAATCTGCAATAGGATTGAATGGGCTTGCCATCAACAATTATTTTACTGGTGAATTCTTTCAAGATTCATTCTGCATTATCACTACATCCAGTTGTTTCCCTTTAAATTATCCATGTTCTTCTAGTGAATGTCAAGCTTATGATATCTGCCAGAAGGAAAGTCCTGGAAAGTGAACTCTCCCAGTTATTTATAAGAGAGAGTCTGTATTTTGCACTTCAGAAATGGGCTTCAGCCTTGCTTCAGAAAGATCACTCAGGGGCTTATTCTCACTGTACGTTTGATCCTTGGCTCCCCCTAGAAAGATTCCTGGTTAAGTTGTCAATGGTAGAATATTTTTAACATGAATTGTTAGAAACTGAAGACACCAGTTTATACCCTTTAGAAAAAGCAGTTGTTCACATGACCTGTGCATGTAAACCTCTGCTTTTCACCACCAATGCCTTGTGATAGCCATGCCTTGTTRTTCCCATGGGTATGGGAAAACAGTGAAGCTAAAGGACAAAGACAAAATGTTAACACTAAACGAGACTGAAAGAAATTTGTGATATGTTAATATGCATGTGGAATGTGAGGATTCTACACATTTTAGAAAAACTGTATAAAAATAAAAGTTTTGTCTTAAGTTAGAGTATTATTAAAAGTGGGTGTAAATCATTCCCCCTCCCTCTCCTGTTCTTTCATTTTTTTCATCAAATGTAGTTCGTTTTTTCAAGATCTATATTTCTGCAGAGTTTATTATTCTCTGAGTAACCCCAGATGTTATCTTAATGTATCTTTTTTCACTTTCTAACCCAAATCATAGCAAAGATTATAAGAGAAAAATTTTACATGTGAAAAACTTCCAACTTCTATTAAGTTTTATCAAGAGTGTCAGTTTACTCATGATAAACCACATGCTTAGCTGACTAATCCTTAAACCGTGCATATTTACTGTGCAGCATAACCATCACTTCTGAGCTGGAAACTACTGATGCTTTAATAAGAAATGCTTCAGTAACTAAGAAGAGAGAGGGATTTAAGCCCTGTGAACTCTCTGGTTTATTTCAAATGGTGCCAACAATCTTTAATTTTCTGGGATCGTGATGCACATTTATCACTCTTGGTCTCCACTACAAAGTCAGAAACTTAGCAGTTTTTAGCATAAAAGAAATCCAAGAAGTGCTTTCTAGTAGGATTTATGGTATTGTCCACTTCAAATCACTGGCTCTGGGACAGCATCAAAAGTTTTTCAACACTGTTGTTGGCCTGGACAATATTAACTGCATTGTTTCAAGATGGTAGAAGTTGTCTGAAACAACAAAAATAGCAACCATTAAAAATAGCAGCCCTATACCCCCATTGTCTGTGCCATCTCTCTTTTGGTGGATAACCTGTGGTTTTGAACAAGATAAGTTATGTTGTCTTCTGTGGCATACCTTGTCATCAGACTAGACTCTGTTGATCAGTGCAATGTTTCACTTGTATTGGCTTATTATTTGTATGAGGACGTTGTATCAGAGATCACTCTCTACACACACGGAAGTGTGGAAAAGATGAAGAACTTAATTCACTGCTGGAAGATAAGGCACATGACCATGTCTTTCATTCACTTCGCTTTCATTAAACATGGAAACCTGGCAGAGCATGAGCCACTGGCAATAAAGTGTAGCATCGGCAGGGGAGGCAAGATCAACCCAAGGGCTGAGAGCTGTCTCAGCACCTAGGGAAGAATTATACAGAGATTAAAGCCTGGAGTGGTTTATTGTGATTGAAGAAAGGAGGAGCTTCCTATTAGATTCTCTTCCTATAAATTATTTTTCCATCTTCAGAAAAATTCTTCAGTTGAGTCCTGAGAAGGTTATTTAGTGATTTTTTGAAATTTTTATTACTGCAGTGAACCAAGTTGCCATGGGTAGAAGTGGGTTCATTGCACTAGGTGCTGTACAAACACATGTAAAGACAATTCTTGAGTCAAGGTCTTTCTATGCAAGAAACTCAGCATCAGGAAGAATATTTTATTTCCATTCTGCTAGTTTTTTTTAGTATCCTGAAGTCTTGTGCTGGAGATTTCAAAGATCTGATGGTGAAAGTGGTTGCTTGTGTTCTTTCTGTGCCTTTGCTAAACACTTTGCTAAACACAAAGAGGATTTTGCTCTTTGTTCAAAGTCCCTTTAAGGTACAAGTGGACAGCCATGCTTGTCCAGAAGACTTTTTTGTATTTATGGATGTATTTTAAAATACTTTTTCTGCTCAGTACTGAATGATTAGGGCTTTTTATTTAAAACTGAACTGGCTTGTATTGCTGTTGAGTACTAGGCTGCTGTGAAATGCTTCAAAATCTCAGTATCTAGCAAAGCAATTTTATGTTAGAGAATGAGAAAGAATCAAAGTAATGTTTTTATAACGCATTGTATCCCTCTGTCCTTGTAAAATGGGCAGCATCTCCAAGACCATTACTGACTTCTCTCATGCAGGTCTAGAAACTTAAAGGCAGTAAAGCAGAGGTCTTGAACCCCAAAAGTGCCTTCCCTGAGGCTCGGTGCAGATGCAGTCTGTGCAGAGCAGACTGTGAGGCTGGGGCCACGCTCATTGCAGCTTCTGGGCCACGTTAGAGCAATGCAGAAGAGAGCTCCAGCAGGACTCACGCTTATAATTTAAATGCAGCATAAGAATGGGCTTTTTAAAAATGTATCCTGGGTATATTCAAGCTCTGTTGCTACCAAATAAGCTGCTAGAAAAGTCCTGAACCAAACAATATTGTATTCTGCTGGGATATTTTATATTTTTCTGAGTATCATAGTAACTTTCACCTTTTAGTGACTAGTAACTTTTAGTGACATAGTAACTTTTCACCATGAAAATTAGAAGAAAGAAACTAAACTTAAGATGTGTGTTTATGATCAGCTCTGAAGCAAAAAATAAGCATGCTGTTCTGTTCAATTAAAACACCCCTTCAAGGTGAGAGATATAGGTGTACTGTTAAAACAGTGAGTATGGGGGTAAGTTCTGAGAAAAGAATTAATGTATGTGTCCTCAGCTCCAGGAGTTAGATTTTTCCTGTTCCCTATTTCCCCTTTTTAACTGTGTAGTGCTTAACTTTTGGACTGAATTTTCACACCACTGAGAGAGTCTTGTTCAATTTATAGACCAGAAATGCTGATTGTATGCAGAAAGCTGGAATAAATTTGCATTCATTGGTACAGCTGAGTTGCTCACTGATACATGATGTATTGTATTATCCAATCATTATTTCTGAACTGTAATGTGCCAAGACATCTTTACTTTAAACATAACTGTGATATTCAGCTGAAGCACAACTAGAGCTTTTGAAGGCTGACTGTTTCCAAATATGAAAAAAAAGAAATGACTACAGTTTAATTTACAGAAGGTTATTTATACCTCAGAACTTACTGTCCTAAAAGTGGCTGTCCCATTGGAAATATGATTCAGATGCCCTGAACTGAAGAAACATTTTCCTTTTTCCTGTGTAAAATATGAAACAAAAGACAACTGAAAAACACCTCATTAAAATAGTTCCTTTGTCCTTCTTTGACAAAGTAAATTGTAAAGAGATATGGCAGTTTCCCTRCCTAGGTGGTCTTTTTTATAAACTAACCTCACAGTGACCTCCCAGATACATTGAAAGTTATTTGATGAGTTCTGGGGATTTTTAGTATGTTGAAAATCAACATATTGTACAGTGAGAGATTTCAGGCTTTCAATCTCTTAGAGATTAAGTTTCCTAGTGCAAGAGACTCCTTTCAAAAATACTGCTTCTCTTTGGTCAGTTAGAGTTGTACCTGGCCAGGTGAATGTTTTAACACCTGGATATCCCTTTATCAAATTGGGCTTTCCTACTGGGCCGGGTCTGCTCACCCTTCCAGGGAAACAGCACAGAATGGTTTTCATGTTCAGTTACATGTAATTGATCTCAGGCAATGTGAGTATGTATGAACTAAAAATATGCTCCTGGTGGTACTGCCACAGATATTTCTTTCAGATTTAGTAACTCTGGTACATTTTACTATCCTTTTCGTATGGGCTGAATGTCTTCTCACATACAGTCCAGGCAGGCAAGGGAAGCTTCTTCTGGTAAGGAAAAATAGATCCTGCGGGCAGGATCCTCAGCTGGTATAAATCATGCCTGCTCTGCTGAAGCCACTAGAGACATACCAGCTTACTTCACAGAGGAAACAGCCATGTGTTCCTTGTGACTTTCTTTTTTAGAAGCATCTTTATAGAGTTGCAAATGTGTTTCATATCCTTGGTCTTGGGAGGAGAACAAGCCAACACTTGAGTACATTACAGCATTTAAAATACAGTAATTTAACGATGCCCGTTAATCAGTCAGCTAGCTCTGCATGGAAAGTCTTTATAAATGAGAAAATATAACTTTCAGTTGTTACTGTTAGACTGAAATTCTTTTTTTTATATAATTGGTCTCATTTTTTTCTCAGTGCCAAGTAAGAGCAGAGGCATTTTCCACCCTCTAAATCTTCCAAACTGTCACTACCCATCATCTCAGACAGTCGTGTGAGAGGAGCTGAACTGCTTCAGGGTTTAATTCGGTCTCCGTGAAGGGCTGGGCCTGTCATTGCCCAGTGATGTAATTTCATTAGTTTGTAACAAAATCGTTGGGCTGGGACAGCTTGCTTGCAGACACTTATATTCCTATTGCTTATATAAGGAACTGATTTTTAATAGTAGATAGCAGCCACAGGATAGAAATGCTCTGGCTTGAGCTGGTGCCACCTGACTTTGTCAGCCCATTTAGAGGTGACCCAGGGATAGAAACTCTGCAGTCTTTCATCAGTCTGATGTACAGATAGTTGATTGACACATGGAAGTACTGCCAAATTAGCAGGAAAAGGGAGGAAAAAATATCCCTCAAGGTGTGCTCATGACGCTTATTTTCCTGAAATTTATGTAATAGGCCAAGGAGGACCATTAGATCATCCCAGCTCACCTTCTGTACACCATAGGCCATTAAAATTTCACTCAGCTATCCCTATACGGAGCCCTAACGCTGTCATCTGGATTAAGCATTTCTGCATTAGGAAAACAGCAGAGGTGTCCCAGAGAAGGAAAGGGAAGGACCGTAGTACCACCAGCATCTGAAGTTCCAGCCACTGCAGGGAACTGAATAGATGAGGTATGTCCAGATGATCTCAGGAGATAAACCAAACTCTATGTAAGGTGAAAATCCCGGCATGAACAGACCTGTTAGTCCCTGTGGATCTAACCTCATAAGAAATTTCCTCCACACTTCAGAGCTGGTAGTTGCTATGGAGCTGGGGATGTGGTGGAAGATGTTCTAGCAAAGTGCCTAAGGGAAAGCATCATGCAGGTCGTTGCTTTCTAATGTGTCTGCTAGAAAAAATGGCGCTCTTATTGTGCATCAGTGATAAAGTACACCTGGGCCATTACTGTGTCTTTGACAAGTATTAGTATCAGCTCTATAGTATATGAGGAAAAGATCTAGAATACCCCATCTGCAGCCAAGTGATGTTCTAACTCTTCCCCAGGACGACCAGTACTAGAGCTGGGCTACGAAGAATCCCTGTGGTATAGATGGGTAAATACACTATGTGAAGGAGAGAAACATAATTAGGACCTGACAGCCCCGTGAAGGAAATGTTAGGTGCTCTGTTTTGCAGGCAGGAACAGTGATTTTAGACATAACCCTTGCTATAACTCTCCTCAGAGATGTGTTGTGTTCTTGCTTTCTTTCTTTCCCTCCTCCTATTTGTCTCTGGTTTTGCAGCCATGTCTGACTGTTTCCAGCAAACTGAAAGTCATTTTGGAATGTGAGGACTGGTATTGTGGTGGACAACATAGTTACATGTGTGCAGTTATAAAAATAGAAAGAAAAAGACAAAAAAGAAAGCACCAACTTTAATCATACAAAGTCTAGGTTGCAGGAGGTGAAAAAGGTTGTGCCCAATGCAAATCTAAACAAATCCTCTTTGTAGACAATATGAATTGGACCAGTTCCCACTTCATATTGAGAAGTTTCTACCAAGCCTTATGCTGCTAAAATAAATCAGAAAAGAAGAGGGGTAGGGCATGGGTGGAATGCAAGCTGGCCTAGGGAAAGAGGAGCTCATGTGAGATTGTCAGCTGGTGAACTAAGTTCTCAGTGCCAGGAGCATTGCTTTTGTTTTCAGGCAGCAGTCACAGAGTGGCTACACAGTAGTGCTTTCTTGAATGTGGGGCCAGATTGCCTTCTTTCCTGCTCTACTCATCACATTTTATTCTACGCTTACACTGATGCATATAGCACCTTACACATATGTTCTGCAGGATCAAGACCACGACACTATATTTTTGAACACCGGGTATTGTGGCATTTAATGTTGGCTGATTAATTATTTCACATCAGCTGAACCTGAGCTTCTGCTCTTGTAAAATGTTTCACCATGTAGCAAAAACACTTCCAAATAAAGAGGGTAAATTTGTGTTATTCTGTGCAAAGCACATGTTGTAACTGTTATGTTAGGCCCAATATGCATCTTGTTATCTGACTTAACATACTGTTATACAGCCATTAGGCAGCATTTTGAATTTTGGTTCTCAAGAGCACATAAAATGTAGATTAATTAAGATGGACATTTCTCATAATATAAATAACTAAAGACTATCTTTAATGGGGATAAAACAGTTGCGTGATGTTCAAAGCTATGACAGCACTATGCAAGATTAATGAATAAATGCCAGCTGATTACAAAGGACATAATTATGGAGGGTTAACATCTATGAAACTAATAATGCTTGTTAATCTTTAGGTAAGTTTTAATAATCACTTGATAATTATTTAACTTACAATAATACTCCATATTAAATCTAAATGAGGGGTTATGTTCCCAATTTGATATTTGTGGCTTTAATCGTGCTACTTGGAGTTGGGCAGTTGAAGCCCTGTTCTTAGCATTGAGACTACATAATCTGAATAGGAGCCTTAATTAAGTGTTAGCGAATGTATTTTATTTGGCAATAGAAGGAGAAAGACAAAGTCTTGGATCTGAACAGAAGCCTCAAATCTACTGGCAAGTGAGTGTGTGTTGGGGGTTGTGGGGAGAAAGGGCTGTGATTCATTCTTGATTTCCTTTGTTGGAAGGACGTACAGCAGCTAAGATTAGATACCTGCAGCTTGGGCCCAACCTTAAAAAAAAGGCTGGAGGATGGTGTATGGCGAGAGAGATTGATAARCCAGTAATTGACTTAAGTGTCATTCTGTTGCCTGTGTCCTACTACTTTTCCATCAGTGTGGCTATGAGTGGTGTCTGGTTACAAACTGGCTTTCCTTTTTCCATCCATTGAGATACTACTCAGCAGTAGTATTAAGTGGGTGAACATTATTTATTTTTCAATTAAAGAAAGTTAGAGTAAAAGAAATGAATGTAAAACCTAGCATCTTAATATAAACATCTTCCTGCCTGGGAATCTTATTGCCCTGCTTTGCTCACCAGCTCAGGCTCTACTTTTGGCAGAACCAGTAAAACACTGAGGTCCTAACTGAACACAGCATTTATGCAAATAATTATGTCGATCTTTATTATGCCAGAATACTTGAATGCCTGTGTCTTTAAGCTAGTATTTAGAGACCTACAGAAGTCAAGCAGTGGAGCAAGGAAAAGGGAATTGGATTTTATACTGCTTCTTGCATTAGCAGTTTGCCAGCTAAACTTGATCTGATAGTGTCTGTTACAGGTAGAATAAGTATTGCAAACTGCAGGATCTAAATCCTGACTTTCTGATCTTGTGTGAAGTTTGCAGTGAAGTAAATTAAACTTGTAATTTCTTTGGCTTGCAGATAAGTACAAAACAACTGAAAAAAAGGAACCCAACAACCCTAATCCCCAAACATCTTTAGGACTATTTTTATTTTGTTTGTGTCTCAGATATGCAAAGTACAGATTCTACTCTAGTATTGTATTACTGCTTTGAAAATGTAGGAGCCAAAATTAAGCAAGTATATCACTGAATGTGGTATACCACTATAGCAAATTACCAGTATGTACTCCGTATATATATATATGTCTTGTTGATCTTATATAATAACAACAACAACAACAAAGTAATTTAAATTACACAATAATTAATTGCTGAAGCAACCTTCCTCACAATGAATCTTGTGAGAACACAACAAAATGCAGCAAAAACTTGTCATTTTTATGCAAGATGAATAAGCTGTCATGGGATAAAAGTACAGAATAGAATAAAGATTTAGTGTTTTGGGTTTTTGTGCCAACATGGAACAAAAACCTTTATTAGAATTATATATATATATATATATATATTATCCAAGAAGACATTTCATTTTATTCATCTCTCTTTTACACTGTCAAAATTCCACTCAAAACTTATTCTGACTATTTTCGGTTTTGGCTTCCTGTGAAGTATTAAAAACAAAAACCAGCAGAACTATTCTTTTATACATTAAAAGATATGCCAAAAGCAGAAAATGTGAAAAGTAGTCAAAATTAGCAAGCAGTCTTAGTAATTAACAATGAGTAATAAAAATACCCTACAGAAAATTGTCAAATTATTTCAGGTTAATATGACAGGGTACGCCCTTTTAATTTTATTTCAAAAACTTTGGAATGAGTGCTGCTAGGAATCTTACAGGAATAAACTTGGAAGCCCTGTAAATCAACAGCAAGTCTTTTATGCACGCTGCTAAAGATGGCTTCTAAGTATCTCTTCTGTTTTTTAAAAAAAGCAGATTTTTTTTTGTAAATCACTAAGTGTCAAAGAAAACACTTTGTGCTATTATGATTTTTTCATTGGCCTTTGCAGAAGTAGTTAATTATTACATTCCTTCAGAACTCCTGTTCTGAAAATCTTGAAACATTTTACAGCATAATTGAATCAAGCCTCACACTACTGAAATATAGTACATAGATAGCATTAATCCATTTTATAGATGGGGAAAATCATTTAGCCGGGATTACAGCTTGCCCAAGGTCACATAGCAACTCTGTGTTAAAACTACTATTAGTTCTCTGCTCRTAATATCCTCAGTCCTAGGCTGTGACCACTAGACCAGTTAATTAACATCCAATTCCCACACTGTTGTTGATATCAACGTAATGATTCTGATTGATAATGAAGTAAGCAGATATAAATGAAACTTGACACTTTTCCATGTGAAGTTTGTAATAAGAAGCATGCCATGAGGGAAAGAATATGACTATCAAGGCAAGAAACGTCATTTAAGGATATTGTGAGCAACAGAGAGAAAAAAAAAATGCAAAATTCTTCTTAATACAGCTCTCTCAATGCACAGATCTAGTGCTTGCTGTGCAGGTCATCACCCTGGTTTTACTGAGCTGGCAGCGTCGCAGGAGCTATATTTTCACATGGATGAACTGCTCCTGAACGATTTCAGCCATGTATCAGATTAAAGAAGCTCGTCTGCTGTCGTCATATTTTCTGTGCGTTTTTCCTCTCCAGTTGCAGTTATTGAGGACGATACAGAGAAAATCCTCGTCTTTAATCATATTTTCTTTATTCTGTCCCTTTTGTATTATCCCAGACCAGTAATCAGGATACAGACAGATCTGAAGAAAGAAAAAGATGTCTTCAAATGCAACAGCACTGTCCTTCTTCCATTTGTTCATTCAAAGGACTAAAGATTAGCTAAATAAATGCTCCTGCTATATTTAAAGAGGGATCTAGAAGTAGCAGCTCAGAYAAACACAAATATGTTTTTTGAGGTTATATTTTTGAATACTTGGACTTAAATAAGACATCATTTTTCTCTGTTTGTTGACCTCCAGGGCACTATGCAAGATGTATCTGTTTACTCGGGCATTAGACAGAACAGAAATTTAAGAGGCGGGTATCATGCCCTAAAGGTTAGTTAACGATTGTGCTTTTTCACTTCTTCAGATTTTTGGTAATTATTGGCATTTAAATAGTGGATTGTTTGTTATTTGCAAATTATTGCGAGTTTGTTGGTATCGGTGTTAATTTTGTTTTTAAGTGATAATTATGCCTGAAGGCTATGGGATAGGTACTTGCATCATAAATGGAGAGGAATGCAAGCTGCTGGTTTTGGAATCAGATCTCAACTTCCCCAAAGCTTGGGATGCTTAGATTTTGCTTATTATGAGGAATAGGTCAGGTGGGTCTAGATGAGGATTTGAAATTTCTCAGTGTTTGGGAGGGTTCTGATAGACAGTTTTAAATTCCTGCCTTCATCCAATTGTTAAAATACAAGTTCACATGTATAATCTTATCATGTTTCTGTCATGGTCTCTTAATCAAAAGAAAAACTGAGCTGCCCTTCATACCTGTTAAGAATGGACTTTTCTTATTGCAGTTGAGCACCTTGTTCTGAAGATGTTTAATATGTCAGCTTTTGAAGGAAGCAACATTACCACTTTCAATTAACACTTTCAGTTTCCTAGGTGAATTCTAGACAAAAGTGGAAGTTTGTGGCATTTCACAGTGATGTTTCCAAATGATTGCCCAGGTCAGGGATGGGAGGGCACTGAGAGGTGTAGTGGAGACCTTCTTTATACAGGAATAATCTATCTGCTGGCATTGCTTTGTTTAAAAAGTTTTGTTTTTCAGACAATTTCTCCCTGCCAAACCCAAAATACTGAAACCCAAACCATCAAACAAGAAGCATTTCTGTTCCCAGTATGTCAGTCCTATTGATTGTACATAATCTTTATGTTATGTTAACATTTTTTCGTTACTCTTTCTGTCATGTTCATCAGTATTTGAATACTGGCCTAAATATCTCTATAACTGATAAAAGCTAGTTGCCTTCTGCCAGTGTAATGTTTTGTATCAGTACTCCCACTCACTCCATAGGTGACACTCTTTCCCATCGTTTTCAACAGCATACCCTTGCTGGCTAGCCTTGTATGCACCGTGTGTAACAAATTTTTCTCAGGCCTCTTTACGTTCTGCCACGGTTTGAAAAAACTACAGTTCTCTTCAGTTCTGGCACTGAATGTTACCAGAAGGGATTTTTCTTTTTTTTTTTCCCTCCCTTTCTTTTGTGTGTGGGGTTGGGTTTTTTGTTTGTTCGCTTGTTTTCTGTTTTGTTCTGTTTTTCCCCTCCGTAATTCGAGGGGAAAACCATCTTCCCCGGACAAGTCTGAGCTGCATCCCTTGCTCCCTTCTCCTCCCTTCTCAACCGCAGCCTCACATCAGCTACTGAAAAGGCAGCCCAGCAGCTTTCCGCTTGCCTGCTGTTTCCAGATGAGCTCCTGAATAAGTTACACAGGACCAGGAGAGGCTAAAATAGCCGCTGGATAATGTTGGCGGGCGAGAGCCCGGTGCAGGGGGGGCGTGGGAAGGAGGTCCTTCCCCCAGAGACGCCGGCCCCGCGCTCCCTGCCCCGCGCCCCTGCTGCTGAGGGCTGCAAGGGACCGCGGCCGGCATCAGCATCGGCACTGTCACCGGCTGTGCCCGGCCCGGGACGCGCCGCTCGTCGTCGCTCTGGCCTGGGACTGGCTTTTTAGCCTGGTGACATTTATTTCTGAAATAACACTTAAAACTGAGATAATCACCTTGTCAAAACTTTATTATCTCACCTTTTGCCTTGCGGAGCTTCCCCCTGCAGAACAGTACAAAGAAAAAGGGAAGTTGCATTCTTGTTTTCTTGGTCTTGCAGTAATGCTAGGAGCTTGTGCGTGAGAGACATCTTTCCTGTCCTGGCATGCATCTGAGGTAGTATTAATAATAATAAAAGAAAAACAGGTAATATTATTAACATTGTTAAATTAATCTGATTTGAAAAGGAAAGATTGTCAGCTTTCACATGACAAAGAGAACAGGAAATAAAAGTATGTAGAATAATTTGAGGACATGCCTGAACTTCCCTAGGCAGCACTGTCATCCCACTCATCAGGTGGGAAGCAAGAGAAATTAAAGACTGTTCTTTGTTTCCAAATTCCAGATTGGCAGATTTTCTTTTAGACATGTTTCAAACTCCAGTTGTGTCTGGAAGGAATTTTTTTGCCACTTCAATATATAATTTTCAGTAGGCATGTAAGCAAAAGTTTTGTAAGTTCAATGTACACTTCAAATTTTAACTCTGGTAAGGTATTTAAAAAATCAAAAATCCCTAGCTGCAGGAATAGAAAAAGTTCAAAGTTCATCTCATAATCATAAGCAGACATCTCCTTCTCTCTCCTCCTTCACTCACACTGTCTCCYCCTCCCTCCCTTCATTTTTTTTAAAGAGGTCAGAATTAAATATCCTCTTTTTCTCTCTTCCTCGGGACGAGCTGTAATTTCATAATATGATGGTTTTATCCAGAGTTAACAACTTTGGTTTGGCATAGAGCTATATAATCTTAGAAAATATAAAGTAATGGTTTAAAAGCTCAGACTATGAAAGGAAGGAATACTGGAGCTTAGTAAAAGCATATGTTGCTTGTGGGGACCTCACAACCACATTCAAATGTAGCTCTTGCCAAATCACGTTACATTGCTAGAACGCCTTCTTTAAATTTCCCCAGTGAGGCTCATATGGCAGGATCTGTGTTCCTGCTATACGATACTAAGGAGGTTCATGTGCCTCTCTTCACCTTTTTCCCTTCTTTCTTTTGTAAAATGATTGTGTTATTCAGAAATTCACAGGATGAGATCTGCTCATTATACCTTTTGTTTTTTGACAATATGGTTTCTGACAACACTATTTTTAAAAGATGTAATAACATGGCAAAACTTCATCACATGCACAGCAAATTTTCTCTTGAGACAGCTCTGCTGCAGGAGCCAATGACTTTGTTTTATAGTGAGGCACATGCAGTCTGTGGAAAGAATATTTGACTGCAATGGAGTTTGAAATCTGAGCACAGCAGCCATGAGAGAACTCGAGCTGTGCAAAACTACCTATGTTTAGCTCAGAAGGATTTGTAGGTTTTGCAGAAGACCAGGTTAAGAATCTTACGAGGGCATGTTTCCATCTTTGTTGCAGATGCAGGCTGTTATACAATTCAATGAACAATCTGTATGAATATTGTTGTTATTGTTATCTTAGGGAAAATTGTTAAAAAAAAGAATAGAAATGCTGTCTTCTCAGGAATTCACTAACTATGCTGAAGAATTTTATTTTTGAGATTTTTTTTGTCAGGAAATTAATTTTTTTCTATATTTTTGGGAGAGGACATTTAAGACACAAGTCTTCTGACTAAAAGCTCAGAGGCCAAATTCTTTGGTAGCGTAACTTTGAAGTGGCATACCAACAGAATGACAGCAGGGACATACTTGGCTCCATGTGTGCTGAGTGTAGCCATAGACTAGCATGTCAGAAGTAAAATAAAATGTACAATAAGAATGTGATTCTGTTTGATGAAAAGTCAGGCAAATTTAGAGGGAAAACCTTCAAAGCTTTGTTGCAGCATTAACTCTTTATAGCTACTCTTTTGTTCATAGGCTTCCACCTCAAATCACAGAAAGTCACATGCAATGAAACATGTCAGGCTGTGAACTCTCAGAAGAGCTCTCTTGTAATCTTTTGTAAGATTCTGTTAAGATATTGACAAAAGAGCTACCTTAATTTCTGTGCATTTCTTTCATCTGATGATACTTAGAATTCTGACTATGGAACTGCAGATCTATGCTCAACCCTCCTATTTCACCACTGGTTGGCAGAATGGAAATACTGAACCTGGCAAAACTAAATGTTTTCTGCAAACACATAGCACAAATGCTTTTGCTCCTTTGATGGAAAAGAAAGAGGAAAGAAGGGTAGCAAAGGCTAGAATGTATTTTGCAGACTCTCTGGGATCCTCCTATTCAAGAGAAGGAATTTGAGCTGGTCAACCTAGCAAAAGGACAAAGTCTTCCAGCAGCAGGGAGCTGACAACCTGCAAGTCTCCTGGACCTACTGGAGCAAAGGCTACCTTGCAGTGATAACTTTACATCTGCCCTATCCCTTGGCCTTGTTTTCAACTGGAGGTGCAGAAGAACATAAGAACTCATGTTACGTGTCAACCTAAAATCTCTTTTGTATAAAGATGCACCAGAAGCACTGACAATTTCTTTTTGTGCCCTGTTGTCCTGATAAAATCCAGTCTCACTAAGGTTCTCGGAAAGCTATCAAAAGGGCATATTCATAACAGGTGGTGATTCACTGGATCATGCAGACTAATGAGACATGTAGAAAATTCTTTGCAAAATTCATACAGCACTGGCTGTTGTTAAGTGCAAACTTTACCATAGCATCTTGGTCACAGTTCAGGAGTGGGGAAAGCTCTCATTCTATCATAATAAAGTCAGTATCACCACACACTAAATGTTTGCCCTTTTTTGTTTTGACAGTTGTGTATTATTGACATTTCTGAAGATGGAACAAAATTTGCAATAGGAATTAAAGTAATACCCTATTCAAGAGTGAGGCAGTAACACTACATGTTTTCAGAATTTAAAATGGCATGTTATGCAGCTTATGTTAAAATTAGTTCATTAGTCCAATTAGTCTATGATTACTCTACTGGAGTTATTTCTGCTTCTTGCAACATTTGCCATCTTATATAAAATTTTAAAGTCCTARTGAAATAGAATGAAGTTTAAGGTTGTCTGATATATGTAACCTTCTCATTCACAAGAAAAAAATTCACGATCCATTTGACTTAGAGGGAAACAGAAATAAAAATATATGGCTGACAGTTACAAGGGTCTTTGGTTATTTTAGTCATTTACTATATATTAGTATGTTTAATTTGGGATGTCTCAGGCTTTCATCAAAGATGAGTCAATAGAAGAGCAAAGTGCCTGTCCTATTTCATTTCTACTTGCTGAGACTTGAGTTCAGTGTTCTCTGTGCCTTCAGCTGGAAGTGAAAATATCAAAAAGACTGAAAGTAGATATGTACTTTATGTGTAGAACTTTTGCATGTGACTAGAATCTTCATACCACACTCAGAAAGCAAAAATGAAACTGATTTGGGGAAATTAGTTCAAATGGTGTCTACATATTTGGGATCTCTAGTGTCGAGGGTAGCAAGTGGGCAGGCTAGGGTCCAAATTCCCAGTGAGACTCACATGCAGATCATGATGTTCTTAATTTCAGAGTTTTGTTTCACAGAAATACAATACAGGAATGTACATGCATACATGTTTTGTTATAGGCTTCCTTAAAAATAGTTGCTGGTAATAAATACAGAATTTATACTACAAACAAAAAGAATCATATCTTTAGTCAGTCTTTTGGTAATTTAGCAACTCTCAATTTCATCAAATAGGGGCTATATACCCAGGAATTCCTCTGACAAAGGAGTCTCCCAGAATCTGGAAGATTATCCGATTACGATTTAGAGAAACTTACAGCAAGACTGACTACTAAAGATAGAAGTCTCTGAGAGCATTATGGAAAGAGAAGGAAAGAATGTAAGAGAGTGTGTGAGAAAGAGTGAGCCTCACTTTCTCATATGAGTAAAGTGAGGAGGATTATATCTGTCCTTAAGTTTCGTGGTGAGTGGAGTCAAGGTCCCTGGTGTCTGGTTTGGACCTGCTTGCTGTCCTTTATTTCTTCTGCTTCTTTCTCTCTTGCTATGTGCAGATGTCACATTTATATGAAAAACTTACATTAACTCTTAGGGAATCTTTTTAGATGTGCATGTGTTAATCGAAAGGGGCTCTTAGCTGAAAAGCTCTGTTTGGGGCAGTATAAGCAGAGAATAAAGGATTATTGGGCTGAGTCCATGGAGCAGTAGTTGACTGCTTCTCCTGGGAACAAAAGGAAGGTTGCAGAGAGCTGTTACCTTGGAAATCCCACCCAGAGCAGCAGCATCAAGAGCTACAGCTGCTCTTCTGAGCTCTTTCTAGGTACTGGGAGTTGTCCACAGAAGGAGACAGTATTATCATGGTTGTATGGGGAGTTACACTGTCATACATTCCCATCCCATGCAGACTGTAGGTTTTGCAGTCCTTGAGCTGGCACTGGAGAGTGTCCGATTGATTCAGAAGCAGCCAATTTGAGATTGACTGCTGATCAAGCTCATTGGCCCTTCTTCATTGCTAACAGCTCCTGCCCCGCTCGCCCTTAGGCATGGCTGGGCAAACCTTACTCTATAAGCCTTGCAGCTTCAGATGTGACCCTCTGCTTTAGCAAGCACAGCTATGAGTCAGTTGGTTGCCTGGGTGCAAGCTGGGAGCTCTGTGTTACAATCCTATGTATGTATTTGCACTATAAACTATGGAAAAAATAGAAGGTGATCTTCTAATAAAAGTTTCTAAACCAGTCTAAGATCACATACACTCAATTAAAAAAAAGTAAGATAACATAAATTCAATTACAATAAACCCCAAATCCTGCATTTTTTGCCCCCAAATTTTTTACCTGAAAACTCAGCCAGGACTCTGAAAGCCAAGTTCTGTCTTTCCTAGTTTACTTGTACATTTCCAATACTAAACAGTCCACAGCTGGAACTAAAGTTTAAACATTTTATCAGCGATGCCTTAGCTAGAATATGGTTCAGTCTCCCATGGCTAGATTAGCTTTGTAGAACTAACAGAAGCAAAAGAAAAGAAAAGGTAGTATCAGTTTGCAGCGATAAGAAAATAAATCAGTATAAAGTCAGAATATATTCTGGGCAAAGAGCTGCTGAATTAGAAAATGCCGTTTTAACATAGTCATGTTTCTAAACATAACCACACTTTCAACAAATACTCTTTGTGGTTTAAAGAAATACTCAAATAACACATATGTCCATATTGAGAATGTAATTTCTGTCAAGGGTGGGTGCAGGGTGAAAGCTGAAGAGCTCATCGTTGCTGATTCAGTGCTGGTGTTGTGGGTGACTCTGAGTCCAAAGGAGCTAGTACTTCTGCACCCACAGAAACTATGGAACTGTGTTGATGCTTTTTGCTTACACCTACAAGAATTAAACAGATAAGGAAAAACTTACACTCCAAATCATTGTGCGTTAAGATGACCATATAAATATGATAACCATTAGAAAAGTCACTATAGTGCCTCTAGCTAGAACTGCTTAATAAAGAGCAAAACAGTTGGGAAAAGGATTTCTGTTTTGGAAGTTTTCAATTGACTTCCAAGCGTTAACAAAAATATTTCAGATATGAATTGCTATCTGAGGAGCTGCATTCTTGAGATGCTCACAACTAGAGGAGTATACTTTCCTCCTGATGAGCACACACAGCTCTCATTAATGTTAATGCAAACAGTCCATTTAAAACTGTGAGAGCCTTATTATTTGCTAGCAGAGTTTCTTATAATATGTGGCATGTTGCTAAAAATATGAATGATAGAATTTGAGAAATAAGAAAGGATTTAAAATGAGATACAAACTGGATGTCCAATACAGTGACTATTGCATGGTGCTTGGCAGAAAGTGACATCATTGGCCTTATAATCCTTTGAGGGGCAAAGCAGAATGTAGTTTTGAATAAATGCAATGCTAGAGAAGCATTAGCACAGTCTGGGGAGGATTATCTCCAAAGGTTATTTGGATTGGTTGACATACTAAAAAAAATCCAGTTGTGGTATGATGACTTAAATAATGACTAGTGACTTTCTTTGTTGAGTAGCAAAGTTGATAGGATGATGGCCTTCATGGAAAAGGTCAGAATGCTGCTCTGTAATAATGATGTAGCCGGTGGTACCATGACCTCGTTACTTGCATGAGGGAACAGTTCTGTGCATTGTCTTTCTTGGTGGATTTATTCCCATGAAGAATTGCAACACTCCTCAGTGAACTTTGCAAATTACTGACCACACTGGCCTTGGCCCAGAAAAAGTGCATGAGCACCTGCCTAACTTTGAAAACAGCTCCAAAACACTACTGCACCAATTTACATCTGATTTAAAAGGGTTGCTTGCAGACAATCCACAGTTGTAACAGGACAGAGTCTGAAGAAATAAGGGCAGGACTGGAACAAAGCCAGGGGGGCTCTGGATGTTACCACAGATAAGCAGCACACTTCAGCCTTCTGGCTGGCAATCAGTTGCAGAGTAGACCAACAACTCTACCACTAGCAGCCAACATTTACTGCTGGTTGGTCTGTGCATTTTAATGTAGCAAAATGTAAATGACTCAGTGGCTGCCTAAGCATATGGTTACGGGAGCAATTCACAAACAGCAGAGGCATTTGGACTTTAAGTCATAGTAAAAGGGATGGGAAAAGCTTGCTGCATGTTTTTGTCTGTTAGCCAGCTACTACAAAAACTCTGGTGCATAGTAACATAGTGATCTTTACTTTTCTTAACAGGCTGCCTGTTCTTTCTTCACTGGGGTCTGTTAGCCATACAGCCACAGTTCTACATAAAAATTGAATAGCTTCAGTAAAGTTGCACAAATACATGTAATCAAACCTTGAATTTTTCTACACCTTTCTACCCCAAACAGACAGGTTTTTCACTTTGCATGTAAACATCAGTGTAAGGGGTTTTTTTTTAGAAATTCTTAAAATGATGAATTAAGGGCTAAAATATCATAATAAACCCATGGAACATCTTTAAGGCCACTTTCACTTGGCTTTTAGAAATTTAATGAACTCCACCCCTTTAATGAATTATCATTTCAATTTATAATCAATTTCATTATCTTTTTTGACATTGCTATTATTTCCTGTACACTCAGTGCTAGACATATTAACACCCAGATGATTATAGCTTCATCACCCTTCCTATGTTTTCTGTTGTAGTTATCTTCCCAGGGAAAAAAAATGTGTTAAGGTGAAATATTAATCTGAAGTATTCACATTAGCAATTTACACTTCACAGGAATTAAAATAAGCTGAGTATTCAGTAACTGATTGATTTAATAAAAACAATTCTTATTTGCCAACAATTATCCTAGAGTTCTATCTCATATATTACAGTGATATCATGTTTATAATGAAACCTAATCATGGCATCTCAGAGAAAAAAGGTGATTCTTTAGATCTTGGGCAAGAACTGGAGCTGAAGACTTCAGCCATAGGTGCCTAAAGCTATGTCTTTAAGGGCAAGACTTCACTGGCTGAAGAGCACAAAACTTCTGAGGGGATTAGTCCATGAAAGTCAATGGAATGCTTTTGGAAGGCTGTAGTCAAATCTCACACCTACAAAACCAAAACCAAAAAAAAAAAAGAAAAAAAAAAGGTGCTAAACAATGTTTCAAACAAGAGTTCAAACCCTGTGCTTCTAAAATATTGTCATTTTTTGTCCAATTATATTCAAATGCTAACATTCGTATGGATTATTCATAGACAAGGACACGTTGTTGCTTTCTTCCAGCACAAATCCCAGTGCAATTAATTTTGTCCAGGTAAGGATTCCAGAATCTGGACCCTTGTAGTCTGTATGATATTTAAGTGAATTTAAACTGAATTTACATGCCTGAATTTTACATATGTAAAACTGTATAAACATATTCCTAGGTGTTACCAGTGGCAAGATTTTATTCTTGCACCATAATGTTGGATTTCTCTTACAAAAGAGGTAACATTAGATCTGTGCTTAGTATTTGCTTTTCTTTTTTTACTTCATTTTTAAAATGTCTTTGATAACATTGAGTATTGGCACTTTTTTGGCTAATTGCCAAACCGGCTTTTCTATCACAGAGATTGCATTAAACAGAAAATGAAGAACATACTGTAGGCTGTAGATAAATCTTCGCATGCAGGAAACTGAATATGCAGCTAGCCAATGTCCAGAATACTTTGCAGAAGCTAAGAATGTGCAGCTGGAAAAATTTACTGGTCTCTAAGCTGCGTATTCTTAATTTGTGAAGCTTTACAAAGCAGTGCAATGGTTGTTACTAGCTAGCAGCTGATACTGTCTGCTAGCTTTGCACAGATTCCCCTCCATTTTCTGCTACAAGACACAGATGTATGTCTTCTATGAGTCACACCTGCAGGACTTAAAACAGATTTTTTCAAGAGAACAAAATGGAGTGGAAGATGTGTTCAAACTTGAACATGCAAAGGAATAGGCAGAAAAGCTATTCCTTTATTTTCTTCAAGATTCTAGAAAGTTTTTCTTGGACTTCTGAGATGACAAAAATATCTTTTAGCCATCTTGCATTGTGGTGGTTTGTTACAGGCTATCAGCTGTGAGTCTGTATGTGTAGGTATGCATGTGTGAGTATAAATGCARTCATCACCTGACTGTACACTGTAGATACTGTATATGCGTATGTGCGTCTGTGTAGCATGTACACGTGTCTTGCCTACCATTTCAGGAGCGCCTCATGGAGCACAGGGAGACAGCAGAGGACTGAAAACCTTTTTACCTTTCACACCATCATGTATAAATCTAAGTGAGACCTAACAGCCTCACTTACACACTCTGTACTTGTCTTCAGGAGCATATAACTCTCTGAATTATTTTTGAACTAAAATCATTTTTCTGCCCCTCATCTGAATTAAAGAAAAAGGAAAAAAAAAACATTTTCAATAAAAGATGACAGAAAATATACTCTTTCTTCCAGGTAAAAAATCTCTAGCTTTACTTTAGTCCTGCCTACACTAAAACAGCCAGGAGGTTGAAGTCTAGACATAATCTATATCTGTTAAGTGTTTCTATAAGCAGAAAGTGGTTTAAGACGTCACAAGTTGAACATTTCACAGAGCTTTTCAGGAAATACACAGAGGAATTTTTGCTGTACACTGCACAATGGAGAGGTATTTACTTCTTTCAGTGTACACGGATCTCTTGGTATCTCGCTGCACGACCTTGGATATAGGCAGCTGGCAATTGGATAGCAACCTACAGAGGGAAGTCTATTAACTGAAAGATTTATCCCATTCTTTCCTCTCTTCATCATGGCGGGAGCATGAAGTAATATCTGTGGATCAAGGCTTTAACCTGAGACAGGGGAAACACTTCCTAAACTATGTGCTGCTATTCATTATTTGACGGCAGATGCTCTGCATGTATATTGGAAACAACAAATTGGTTAACAACTTCCTGCGCTTACTCTGCTCATAAAGAAGGCAGGTTTGGCTCCCAGTTTCACAGCACTGAATTCAAAGATGCACACATTCTCTCAAGGACGTTGCATGTATAAAGCTGCATGTATACAAGAGTTTAAAAAAGTGATTTTTTCATGTAAAGAAAAGTAGCCAAGGTATGTAAACTAAGTAGAGAAATAAGTCTGAAGCAAATGTGAAGCTATGAACTCTTCTATAAGCCGTGCAGACTGATTACCTCCACATTTACATTCTGTATTTGAAAAAAAAATCTGGCAATTAAGCTGAGCAGATACCAGGAGTTGAAGGTCAGGAGCTCTCTTTAATACAATGATAAAATTCTGAGCTCTAGCACTCAAATATAAAATTCCAAAATTCTGAGCTAGTCTGGTAACATTATTGCAGCAAAGTTATACATATGCACTTTTTTATTCCTTTTCCCCTGGCAAATGTGATAAATAAAATTTATTAATATAAGCATAAAATACATCAGGTAAGTTATTATTGCTCAAACATTTACATTTGGATTCCCCTTTAAATTTAATGATAGGAATGACATTATCTTACCATCTTTCTCTGTCTGTAATAGGAATGGTTGTGATGTATTTATATCATGTTATAGGGATCATATTTGCTGATGCAAAAAGTTATTACCACAGTCTGGAAGTTGATTAAGCAACGAGACATAAATTACTGAGCAATAATTCCTGGGGTGCTGCTCAGCACAGAGCCGAAGGCATCACAGTACCTGCACATACATTTACTATGCAATAATTCTAGTCACAAAGTATTTCGATGCAGGTATGTTTAAAGAGCTTGGATAAAATATTCGAAGAATCATGTGCTGTGAAAAGCATCTCATGATAGAATCAAAGCAGCAACAAAATAAAAATGTGTTGTTTTACTGATTTTATGAATAGCATTGATCAGCGGTAWTAAGTTCAGTCTGATAAAAGTTGAAAGTTAAGGAAAGAAGCCCACATCTCTGGGAACCGTGCTGGGTGTTTGCTAGCACAAGGAAAGGCAATATATATGCAACATGCCGATGTGTCCAGACAAAGTACTCATGCTGTTTTGTTCCTAGAAGTCTGGAATTACAGTACTATGATCTGAAATATAATTCAAAAACATTGCTCTCTCCACTTGTATTAATGCAACATGTCTTATATCTTTGGATAAGAAACAGGAAGGCTATAGTTTTCTGCACTAACTACTGACTTCTGTGCTGACTACTGATTTCTTTGATTTCTACAATCCAGTATAATAACTTTTTTGAATAATTGGTGATTAACTACAGATTCTTTTTAAAATTAGGTTTACTAAAACATTTACAAGGTAAATTACAGATAAATAAGATTTTGATGAATAGTTGCACAGTTGTATTTTATTAGGTATGCAAAAAGAAATAAGTGAAAACTAGCCAGAGGAATAGCTTGAACATAAAAAAGGTTTGTCAGATTTTCTTTAGTCTCTGCAGAAAAATTATGCTCATGTTTCAGAGTACGCCTGGCAACTTCTACATCAAGCCAATTTTGTTAGTCACTATAATAAAACAGCTAAGAGTAGGATTTATAACGGAACCTGATGGTGAGCTTAATGGGGAGCAACTGCAATTTCTGCTATCAGTTCTTTGACTTTTCCTTTAACCTGCACCCATCCTTCAATGACATGAGCAGTTCAACAAGTCTGAGAGACATCAGACCTTGAAAGTTTGCTGGGAGAACTCCAAAATTCATAAAGTTAAACCATGCCTCCCTCAATATGACTAACATATGGTCTTAACAAATTTCACCAACACTGTATAAAGGGAACAGCTCCAGAAAATGTTTCTGTTATTCTTTCAGTTACTCTGTTGTCTTTCAGTATGGCACTGATTGTTTGGGTTTTGTTCTATTTGAATTGCTAGTGTAAATGCTTATTATTTCTACAAAAGGAAGGCTTTTTTAAGATGTATTGCTTTACTGCTAGATATGCAGCATTGTCTCCCCAAAACAGGCATCACACATCTTTTTAGTGATGATAGGAAATCAAGGTTTCTTTATATGATGGGGAGATATAACACACTGTTGGCTTTATTTCTCTTTAAAGACATTTTCCAGTCATAAAATTCTGTATCAAGGTCCACCAAAAAGCACTAAGATTCTTCTTAAACCTAAACTCTGCACACTTCCAAAAGCTTTATCATACTGCAGTTAACCCATTTTTGTTTAGAGAGTTACAGTGCTTACAGAAAAATGAGTCAGAAATGTTATACAATTGCTAGATTAAGTTGTTAAATGCAGTGGGATATATTCTCTTGCACTGTCTTGAATAACCAGAATTACATCTCTGACTGTACATACCAGTAGTTCATAAAAGCACTTTTGTTCATTAACTTAAGTCCTAGCAGACAGCCTCTGGTTTTAAAAGCCATCTGGTGGCTGATAAAAAATGTAAATTCTTATCTCCTTTCCTAAGGCCAGTGGATCACAGCCAAATGGAGGATGAAAGCTCCAAAAATGCCACCATCTTGGTTGTAATCTGCCATTCTGTGGGATCACTGGATCTGAGATTAATAATGCATTGAGAATATCGTGGGAAGAGGAGGAGAGTGACCAATTATTTTCTGTATGCAACTTTTATTTTCTGCTTCTGTTCAGAAGCACATAATTTAAGGGCGATTGGAAACCCTGTCACTTGCTGTACTGCTGGATAAAGACTAATTACACCTTCAAACTGAAGGCAAAGTGTGAAAGCAGCACTTGGGAATTAAACTATTAATTTAGCACAGGTATATTAGTTGCAAAATGAGCACAGATGCACCATCTTTGGTAAAAGAAAATTCTCTGGTGCCACCCCTTTCGATATCAGAATTCCTTTCTTCTAATTGTTTTTCCACCTTCTTATATATATTAACTATCACTAGTTTCAGGGCACATGACAACAGCTGCTGTGTCACAAAGGAGGGACTTCTGAAACATTTCTTTCACCTGCTTTAAGGAAGCTATAGTGCTAGGGCATAAGATAATGATCAACTATATGCAGCTCTGGAATAAATACAAACATCAAAAAATGCTTTGTTGGGCTGTTGGTCAAACTTAAATAAAAATTGGTGTCTGAATAAAATATGCCAGTATTGTCTTTTCAATAAGTCTGATGACTAGCTGGAACAAAACAACAACCTTTGTAAAAATGAAAGTGTCAACAAAAACAGAGCCACTACAGTGAGCCCTTATTTACAAGATTACTAAGAAAAGTAACCTTACTATATACTTTGATCTCTAAACAAACAGTAGGTGTGGAGACATCTAAACATTACTTTTCTGAACATGGTATGTGCATCCCAGATTTTAACACACCTGTTGGAAGCCTATTATCACATTTTGGATGAAAATGCCTGTGTGGAACAACAGTGGCATTTTCATTTTCTTATCCAGTTTTCACATTGGCATTCTGCAAATAACAGTTCTTTAGGCTTTCAGTTCTTGGAAATCTCAGTCAAGTTACAAGTTTTCCTTTTTTTCTGAAGTTTTTGCCTTGTCGCTATTTAATATTAGCTTGTTCCAGAGGCTTTGGAAGGAAGTAGGAGATTTCTCACTCACAGGAGTGGTCTTTAGATCAGATCTTCTGCTGTATTTCTTCTCCATTTATGTCAAACACATATGTTCCAACTCCTAAGACTCTTCTTACAGTGTCCTTCCCTCATTTCCATCATTCCCTGTAATTTTGAATCCCTACCCTTTGATTTAAGCATAAAGGCTTGGGGAGTTTTATGTTGTGGGTTTCTTAACTCAGTGTTTGGTTACATCCAGTTCTATTTCTAATCAAATTGAATCCAGGTGGTAAGTGCCATGTAAAAAGTAACTGATGCAGGTTTTCTGTGTGGTGATCCCCAGTGTTGATTTGCATTGTCAATGAAGGTTTATAATGCAGTAGTACAGGAGTCTAGCCCTTGTTACTTAAAAGCTCTGTACTAAGCCGACCGAAGTTAAGATGATGATAAAAAGTCTTATGTTCAGTTGCAGCTTGGGAAAAGTTAAGTCTGAAAACCAAAACTCTATTTTCATTAAAAAGTTCCTGTCAGAGAGTTTATATGAAGCAAACATAGTCTAATAAAAAGTGTTCTTCACATCAGTTGCTTTGCACACTTGAATAATAAATTACTACTTGTGCTTTTGCATACTTTTCCCCCAAATCAATGTGTAGCAGCTTCCATGCATGACAAAAATGACTGGGTGACTATGCTGGGTGCACGCTGACTTTGACTTTGTATTAGTCAGATCACTTCTGCTTATAATTCATTTTTCATTGTTCCTCTGTACCTTTTCTGCATTTTCCTCAATGTTCTACATATAAACTTTTTAGTATTTCTACCTAAAATTTATTTCTAAGCCACAGCAAGCACTTGTATAAGTGATCCTATTTTGCTGGAAAAATAAGAAGCTTGATTTTATATGGTTGTAGAATTTTGGGGAGTCAGTTTTCTAAAAATCAAAATATTGACAGTCTGTCCAAGAAGAGACATCTGGTCCTTTGTTAACTTGTGTCCTTTTCTCTTTCAATAATGCAATATTTGAGAAGAAGAATTTTTAGCACTCTTGGTGTTATCTCCTTTTGTTCTGTCCTGTTTTGTGAAGCCATCAGTTAAGCATATCTTTGTTAGTTCATTAAAGTTATTGTTTTCTATCCTTGTTACCACCTATTCTTTTATGTCTTCAGGAATTTTGTGTGTCAAACATGTCTTTTCAATTAAGTTACTCTAATTAGCTGTAATTGTTACTTAGATCAGAGTAACATAATGAAATATGATAAAAATAAATTAAGCAATGAGGAGGCTTTTATCAGTTCTTTGGGCACCACAGCCTTGAACACAACTCTAGCTGCAGTTACGTCTTCACGTTTTGAAATATTCATCCTTGAATGAAGTGGAATCCAAAAGTTAGTGATTAGAATGAAGTCTGGAACTAAATTCTTTGCTCAGCCCTAGGATTTCTATTCAGCCTTGGATGCGTCACTCAGATCCTTTGTGTTTCCATTCCTTTAAGTAGAATGAGAGAAAGAGTCCACAGAAGTCACAGGACAGTCCGGGCTGGGGGTGCCTGGGCGGGTCCCTGGTGCATCACCCTGCCCCGAGCAGGGATGGCCATGGGGCAGCCCAGGCGGCACTGGGCTCCCCTGTGCCGGGGCCGGCAGCACCTCACCATGCCTGGCGGTGCCTCCTGGGCCTGCCCGTGGCCACCGCTGCTCCTGGCGAGCCGCCCCAGTCCCGCAGCCTCCCCCAAGCACCTCCCGCTCCTTCTGCGCCTAAAAGGTAGAATGACAGCTGACATGCTAAAAACAGTGAGAGGGTTGGATGATATGGGGTTGTAAGATGGCTTGGATGGAAAGAATTTGCAAGACATCTAAGCAGCAGTAATGACACTGTTATCACAGCCATTAAAGTGTCATGCTCCACAAAAGTGACCTGAATACTGCCAGCTGGTTTAATTGGACTGTTGAGTGAATGGTCCTAAGAAGAAAGAGAGGATATGCTTGTCTTAAAACCTATTCAAACAGGTTTTATATTTGGTATTCAGCAAGGATTTCCTCCTTACTGTATTAACATTTTTCTTCAAGGTCACCCCAGAAAAAATGCAAGTTTTATAAAGGAAAGGAATAGCAATGTTGGGGATGAAATTTATTTCCTTACCTGGTGCTGTGTCCCAATAATACACTTACCAAGTAACTCTGCATGACAACTAATTCCTTATGGTAAGTCATATGTTATATTCTCTCTCAGTGACATGTAAATACTCAAAAAGGCCAAAGCAGATGCGGGACTCAGGTAGCACACAAACTCTGATTTAAGGGCTTAATTGCTGTGCAGACATGGCATTGGCCCTCTGTGTTTGGGTTATTCTCACCCCCAGTGCATGGACAGCCTCACAAAAAACCTTTCATGGGCATTCCTCAGCTGCTCCTCTCTGGGGATAAAAGTTCAAGCATTAACACCTTCAAAGAGGAGAAACCTTCTTCCTCCCCCACTTCAAAAATTCCCCAAGCAAAGAAACAAGCCCCCAGCCCCTTCCATCTCTCTTGCACCCCCAGACATCACAAAGATTGTGACAGGCTACAGGGGACGTTTGTTTGCAATGACTGAGTGGTTCTCATTAGGAAGCAACCCTTCACCATGTGAGTTTGGGCTCTGCAACTGGGGTGAGGAGCTTTTCAGTGCTGGAGATGAACAGTGAAGTGTAATTTGTGTTGGATATTGTGGCTAAAATGCAAACATTTTTCAGTTACATTCTGAGGAATTTGAGTCCAACCGCAGTCCCAGGGCATAACAGTGAGAAAACTCTTTCCAGCTGCACTACTGTATGCAGTAACCCAACTGCACAGAGCTTTGACAGCTCTGTCACTCTCATTCTCAACCTCGTGTTGGTGCTGGATGCCTGCCATTGGAAACAGGAATGCAACTTTATCACTTGACTCCAGGAAAATTCTTCCCTGTGCCATATGGGGAAAATATACAGGACCAGCTGGGGAAGTCCCTTTTTTGAGGTGAGAGAATGCCTTGGTAYGGCTTGAGACAGGTGGGGAACAGGAGCTGCGACAGGACCAACAGTGAAGAAAGAGCACAAAGAGAAAATGTAACAGATTTATTTCTGAACACAATGAAGAGGGTAGGAAACGAAAGAAAATGACAACAAATGTAATGAGGATTCTGCAATGTTCAGGTATAGATCATCCGACATTCAGCTTGTACCAAGACTTCCATCCCAGAAATAGAAGAGAATTGCAGGAAAGAAAAAGAATATCTGAGCAACAGATTTGTAGAAACTGGAGGTGACAGATACTCTGGAGCTCACCCAGGCTATTTTTCTGGGCTGCAGGATCATTCCCTGTGCTTTTCAAACACAAATTGAGACAAAAGGTGGATTTGACCCACTCAGCTAATTTTATTTGCTCTTTCTGGAAGCAGAAGAGGAATGCTGGGAAAAGAACTTGCTTTTTACGCCACTGGAAGAGATCTTAAGCAGGAGAGGTCCGAGGATGGACCAGTACAGTACCTTAGATATTATCAGCCACCAGGTAGAGTACGACCCACTAACCACTGCGCACTGAACCCGACTATCCAATGAGTTTTTCACACACCTGGTAGTCCACCCATCCAGACCAATGTGGATGAGAATGCTGTAGAACATATGTGTTGAAAACCTTGCTGAAATTGTGTTAGACAAAATCCACTGCCCTTTTCTCATTCACAGACCTAGCCATTTCATCATAGAATGCCATCAAGCTCAAGTATGATTAATCCTTGGTAAGACCATGCTGTCCATTCCAAATCACAGAACAGTGAGCAGAAAAGCATTTGAGTAAGTCTAAAGGAGCCTCAGGGCAAAGGCATGGTTTCAGCTCATGTTGCTGCTTGCCAGATTTGTTGGTGGTTCCTAGGAGTTTTTCACGGATAACTTGGTTCTGGATCTCCTTTACAGAGGAGCAGCTCTATTGTGCTCTTACAGAGTTGTACAAAGAGCAAGAGGGTAAAAAAACAGAGGAGCTCAGGTGCAGGGTTAGGGTTTTGGCCCTTGAGAAATACCAGATCTCTGTAACACGGCTATATACAGACTGTCCTGGTGCTACTTCCTTCCACTTCCTCCTCTCCACTGTCCAGGCTTCCCGATGTGCAGCTTTCTTCAGAGTTTTCCTCCTGTGCTTCAAGACTCTTGAGCTCCTCACATTATCTGCCTCCTACTGGGCGTCCTGTGATGAGGCAAGTGATAGCTACTCTGTTAGCCTTGACTAGTCCCAGCCTCACCAAGGCTGAAAGAAGGAGGAGCTGGTGGCCATCTCCGTGAAGTATAGCCTCACTACTATTCACAAAGTTGCAAAGAAGGAAGAACAAGTTAAATCTGGCCTCATTAACAGAAATAGACAGTGGCTAACATTTTGAATGAAGGAAAACTAAGGATGTTCGAAGTCAGGATTCATAGCATCATATGAAACTTTAATTAAGAACACATACTGCAACATTTGTAATAAAACTGTGGGAGCTGGCAAGGCTGGTTGGATTTACACTACCAGCAGCCTCTACCACTCACAGTGTAATAGCTCACAGAAAACAGAGAGGCACAGAGTAGGGCACGTGGGCTTCTKCTGTGAAGCAGTGAGGGGTTTCAGCTCATGGCTACGAGTACCAGGATGCAGGACTTCTGGGCCTGAAAGCTTTTGTGTGGGTGGACAGGTGGAAGAAGAGAAGAGGGATATTCTGAGACAGAGGGGCTGCCTGAGGGAAGGTGAAATACACRGAAAGAASCAGTAACAGGTTAAAAGTAGCTCCTAGGTGTTCTATGTTACGTCAGAAATAACTCCAGCCTGACTTCAAAACAGATCTGTGTTCGGCCTCCAAGTTTGTTTTCCCAGATTGCAATTGTTAGTTTGTAAACAGCAAAGAGCATAAAGTCATCCTGCAGATAGATACTGCTTATCAGTGAATGTTTAGTGTAATCCTTGTGTCTCATCGCTTGAGAGCTTATCTCTCTTCTGCTTTGATATATATTTTCATATGCTATACTATGGAACAGTTTCTTTCTAAGCTGCCATCAATTTAAAGTGAGCTCTTCAGTATAAAGTGAACAACTTTGCTGGGTTCACTTGTAATCAACATTTATGCAATCAGGTTTGAGGTTATATATAGAAACAGAGACACCTGCAGAAATCAGTTTTTGAATACACATAAGAGACAATTGATCGCTGACATGTAGGTGCATTTATCCAATCAAAGAACAAGATCAACACTATGTACTGCATCCTAACAAATATAACCAATGAGACTGAGTTGAACTGCAAAAGTAAAATTCAGGTGTAAACTACCTACCTCCCAAATAACTTAAGGAAGTCTAAACTGGTCGATTTACTTAGCTGTTTGAAAAGCTTTCAGTTGATTTGAGGATTTTTTAAAATTTCTTGGTCAAAATTTAGAGATCAAATGGTTTATTTTGGTCTCATAGAATTTTTATTTTGTTGCAGGTACATTGAATTTAGTAGAATTACTCTCATTTTACACAGGCCTCAAGTAACTGGGTGAAAGTGAAAAAGGTGGGTTCACCACAGTGCTACAGGCAATTCAGGCACCTGAATGCTAATTTCTTTATAGAAAAGACCCAATACAGCCGATTGTTTCACTGTCTGAAATGCCTCACACATAGATATATGAAAAAAAATTTTGTGCATTTGTACTGCTGACCATAATGACTTACATAGATAGATTTTCACTTATCAGTGTGTCAGAATATTTGCTCATACAAACAAGATATTAGTCTTCATACAACATTTCTGGAATTCACATTAGCTAGTAAATAATCAGCATGTCTGTCGTATTCTGGGGAGAGGAAGATGAAGATGGTATGAGTTAAAAAAAAAAAAAAAAAAAAAAGAATTACATTTGTGATTTGTGATTTGTGCAATTGTGATTTATAGGCTTACTTACACATATGCACACAAGCTAGAGGGTGAAACTTTTGTAATTTTTCAGCTCATTTAATCTGAAAGACCCACATGCTGAGTTACATAGCCAGAGTTAACATCTGCAGTTTGGTTGGTACATGCCTTTGGTGTTGGCATTGGCCCTGTGACCACAGTGGCTTCTATTGCTCAGCTATTTTAGTGGCTTGGCATCTTTCATATTCCCTCAGGCTCTATGGTAGAGCAAGAGGACACCCGCACTGGACGCCAGGAGAGTCATCTTAATGAATGACACATTACGAGCCTTGTGAAAGTAATTTGCATTGCTCTATGGTGTAGTTGGCTAAACTCCTCTTACCGAAGGCTGGGGCTAAATCCAGCATTAAAGCTATGCAAATGCTTGCCTTTTGGGCAACATACCACTGAAGCAAGCCTTATTCAAAGTAATTCTTGTTCTTATTTGTTTTCTGAAAGGAAACTTAAATGTTATACTGACTTGGTGAACAGTTATCTACTATCCCATTTTATAGGTAATGAATTTACCTCAAAGACTTGGAATTTTTAAAACAAGGCATACCCCATGTGAAATATGCAACATTGGTTCTGATAAATTTGTATTTTCTTGCATATGATTTGAGGAGGTCCCCCAGTATCTGTGAGACCTGGCTGTCACAGAGTGGACAGCACAGTGCAGTCGCTAGCCCTCCCTGCCAGGCAACCATACAGAGTACAGCGCTCACACTCTCAACTCTCAGCCAGTGGCTTAATCTCCCTTTCTACCTCTACAGAGCATCAGTCGAACACAGTAATTCTGCTACATGTGCAAGTGTTCATCCTATAGGTATTTATTACTTCCACAGCTAAGACTGAGTAATATTTTCTGGTCCAAACTCCTGTTTTCTGTTGGTTATAACTTTGCTGAAACWTTCATCTTTCTAGCAATTTTCTTGCCTCTGCCTAGAAAATCTGTCCGCTGCCTCTACTCCCCAATCCCTGTTTTTTCAGAAAAGTGCAAGCAGCCTTGCATTGGCTGAGGGGAGTGCTGTACATATATAGGGGAAATTGATTTTTTCAGTCTGTAGCAGCTCTCTGCACAGTATGGATGGGGATTAGTCATGAACATTAGGCATGGAAACAGCCTCTGTGGAAGTGCCTGTGGAGGCCTGAAGAGAAAAATGAGCTTTGATTTGGCTGAGTTCTGACACTGAGAATAGCATTCAAGGCTGCTTGTTGTGCGCATGGTTCCCAGTAAGCTCATACTGTGTGCATGTGAGGAAAGCTGTGCTGTGTGCACATGTGAAGCTAATTTAGCTGTGTAGTGAAAGTGTAAAGAAGTTCTGTGAGGCTTAGTCAGGGCCTTCATCTGGCTCATTCCTTAGGGCACTGTAGGAAAGACTGCTGCACCCTCCAGGCTAAATTGTACCCAGACTATGGCTCGAAGGCATCATGACGTGAAAGATTTCTTTCCTCTTGTTTGCCTTCATGCAGGAACCAAATAAGAGCTTTTGTGCGACAGGTTGTTGCTAACAGCCTCTCAAAATCTCCTCTTCCGTTAAAATCTGGAGTTTAAACTCACCTTAAATCTTGAGTTGAAACATCATAGAATTGCTGCTCTATTGTTAGTGTCATAGKGGGTATTATAACATGGTTAAAGCTCATGCACAGTTAAAATTTAATTATTTTTCTAGGTATAAAGTTCTTTTAAATATCACCCTGCCTCTCTCCACCTCCACCATCCACTCACTGCTTCAGCCATTGATTTTCTGAAGCCTGTTTCTTTGAAGTCATGCTGTTGACATGTTGACTCTCTGGAACCCAGAGGATTTATCTCTGAACTTTTGAGCAGATGAGTGGACAAGAATGGTGAATAAGAAAGGCAGGGACTAATCAGGACCCATTAAATTGTGTGGGGAGTCCACTCTTCAGCCCCTGTTCACAGGGGTTAGAGCATGCTAGAGGAGGGATGGAAATAGGAGTGATGTCGGCTCCTAGCTGCACACGGTAATTTTGACACAGCCCCGTGGCGCTCTTCTGGGATTCATTGCTGTTTACTCAAGCATAGCTTTAAGGTAAGAATTCAGCCCTTAGCAGAGGAGAGTTTACAGCCCTTCTGAGAACAGCAGGAAGCAGCAATGACTCTGACAGAGTTTCAATGAGGCTACATGAATGTATTGCATGCACCTCAATAAAATACATTGTGCATTCATTGAAGAACCCCCAAATGGACATCAGAAGGCCCCAAATTCACAAACAACTGTGTGGCGGTGGAAGATTAACATTGCTTTATTCATACCTCAAAGAATTTGTGCTGTAGAAAAAAAAGTAGGGTTAGTTCAGCTTTCTTCACTTTTATGTAATATAGTCATTTTAGAATGTAGCCCTAATAGCTTTATAGGTGCTCCTAAAATCAAAAATATTTAATATTAGTAGTACAAAACCCATTCTGTCCTAGGAACCACCTCTGTTCTAGCTATGTCATGAATATACTGGGGTTTGGATGGAGACATATGGTCACCATCAGCTTGGATATTTAATTTTGAGATGACACATGTATTAATCCATCTGAAAAGGGGGAAGCTACCATATAACTGGTTGCAATTAGTCAACCACAATTTTCTCTAACCACTTCACTCTAAACCAAAAGCCAAAATGGCATTTCAGAATTACTACATCACTCCCAGATTTGCATTTCTTGATGAATTCCCAAGGTTCTGATTCAAGCCATACTGTAAAACCAACCCTCAATTATACCTTTTTAGAGAGGAAGATCAGTGGCAGGCGGTGCCTGCTATAAAAACCTCATTAAAACACCTTCTGGTTGAATATCGCAAAAGAGAGTCACCAGATGGAGGTACAGCTCCACATGGTAGCCTTACCTCAAATGAGAGTTTCACCTGACAAGTTGGGGACAGCAGATTTTTTTTTTCCTCCAACTAACAAGCCACTGAAGTTCAAGAGAGGATGTATTAGGATTAATTGCACTTGATCACTAATCCATTGTAATGCCATATGCTAAAGACGTTGTTCATTGTTAAGCCTAGAGACAGGTAGGGCCCCTCTGGTAATGTAAACCGTCCCCATTTTCATGGAGTTAATCTAATTTCACCTCTTTACAGACCTCAGATTCCAGTAAAGATACTTAACTCTTCCTGCATTTTCTCATGATGCCTTTCTGAATGGTAGCAAATCTGATATAGAAGCTAATGATGCTGTAACCTGCTGACTAATTGGAAAATGATTTTTCTTAGTGCTGTTTGCTGAAATGAGCAAAATATTGAAAGGTATTTACTCTATTGTGTGCTTGAGGGCTGGTTCAAAGAGTCAGTTCTTCCCTCATCAACTGCACAGTTTAACTTTTCACACCTCCTCCCCCTGCTAGTCCCAAAGCACATTCAGAGAATGCGATTTACTAGATGAGAACAATTGGCAGGCTAAACCATGTAAGTAAAGTTTATATTTCTTAGAGGAGGCGTTGTCACCTTGTGCAGCTCTTGGAGTGGGAGGATTTTTTCGGTGGCTTAGCTTTGGGATGGATCCAAACCATTAAGCGCCAAACAGTGTAACCAGAACATTTTTTATAGTTCTGTTGTGTGTTTTGTGTTAAGCTACTTTAAAAATTGCCACCCACCAAGTCTGTTTCTCAAATCAAGGAGGTCATTCTTATTTAATGCTTAATGTCCGTATTTTTGAGAAGCAAAAGGAAAGCAGATAGATGCATTCAGTGAAGATAAGAGTGAGTATTGAATTCAAATATTTTTCAGAGAATGATATGTTTCATTCTATGTCTCAGAAGCTAAAAAACTAAATGGAAAATTATAGTAACTATTCAGGGCCAAAATATGTTTTCATACTAATCTAATTCAAGGGCTGTTCTACTCTAATTGGGAGAGGAAGAACTGAGTCAAGATTTTAGTGCATAACATCTCATTTTGTGTTATCTTCTTAAGGCTATGCTTACAAAATGCTTTTTATTCCAGAAGGAACTCCAAGTGTGTTACCAGCTGTATGCACTTAAAGATCAATTCAACCACCACTGAAATGCAACCATCTCTGGGGTGGAACATGGCAACTCCYCCATTCCAGAAAAAACAAAACACAGTTTTTAGGAGGAGGAAGTAGAAAATAAACGCTTGAACTGCAGTTCCAAGGGAAATTATGCTGGCAGAGTATAATTACCCTTGTTGAAAGTTGGCCAAGGCACTGGAGCGGACGTTATCCACTCCTGGTAAAGGTGCCAGGGGATCTTTAGCAACCACAAGTGCTCAAGACCTCAAGTTTGTATCAAGTTCAAAAGTCATTTGCTGACATATGTGACAAACCTTTTCCTTCCTTTTAAATAGAATGCTGGATATCTCTGTGCTTTTCTTGAGCATCTGTATTACACATAATGCAAGACCAGGTGATGAACTCTTACTCCTGCCACTGCAAAGTCACCCAGAAGAATAATATAGCTATCAGTAACTGAGGCTACTGATAGCCATGTGAGAAACTGTTCACCAATAAGACTAACAGGCCCAAGTCTGTCTAGTCTGTTTCCAACAACCTGCATTTTTAATGTGAATCTGGCTTTCTTTTAAATCAGGATTTTGACATTTCCAAATCACTACAAACTTGTCATTGTGATTCCCAGTGTCTCTCAGAGAAATCCCTTCCAGTTAATTCTGTGTTAAACCTTGTTAAACAAAACTCTTTGGCTCAAGTTTTTGTTCTTATCTTTGCCTTCAAACTGTGCTTTGCAGTCCTCACTGTGTGCCTAGATGARCATTTCCTCCCCAAGCCCAGATTATAAACTTCTTTTCTTTGTATGCTCTCTAGCTGAGCATGGCTACTTCTCACTACCCAGCTCCAGGTTTGGTATAGTCTCCCCAGTATCACTTTGCCCAAGGCATTTTCCAAACTCCATCTGGTCCTCAAGGCTGGACTCTGCCATAAGGAGAGGCAAGCTCTGTTTTAAAGCTCAGAAGGGCCAGTGAAACCTTGTCCAGAAAATGAGAGCCGATAGCGTGCTCTGATTTTCTGAACACCTTGATCTTTCAGGGGTTCTGAGTGCCCATCAGCTGATTTGCAATCAGAAGGGTTCGCTGCTGTTACTTATTGACTTTAGACTCTCTCCAGGTGTCCTTTATTGAGGAATGTGGCCCACAGTGTAGGAGCTAGGGAGGAAACATTAAACGTGGTGGCTGAAAAGAGGAGTTATGTAAGGTGTGGTAGTCACATTTTCTCATTTGCTTTCTATGCTGCCTAGGCTTTGACTCAGCAATTGTGTATGTTATGAATTAGTGCAAAATGAGTCCATGATCTCCACAGCGTATACTGCACGTATATGTGTCTTGACAGATATATGTGCGTACCATCATATCTATCCAACCAGACAGATGGCTTTTCTTGATCACAGATGACTAGACCTGGCAGAATTGTAAAAAGCAAATGATCTCCAAAACCAAAACCAGACCAATGACTGTGTTCATGAATAGAAGTGCTGAGTTCAGTTTTGTTCTAATTATTTGAGGCAAGTTATTCAAGGGAGTATAGCCTATCCTTGGGTACCCAGGAATAGATTTCTGAGATTCATAAGATTTTAATGAGATTTATCCCCCAAAATGTTTAAAAGTAACAATTGTGCATTGATTCTCATTGGTATTCATCTGTTTAAAACTTCTACATTTTAGTAATGAAGCAGAAATGTGATTTAGGTGACCAGGTGCACAGTGGAAATGGAAAAAGTAGAGCATACACTTTGAAAACATTTAGGAAGTTTAAGAAGGCATATATAATTAGAGCCATTTGGGAAATTTCTTCCAAAAACTACTAAGTAAATTCTTACAATGAATAGACAAGGAAGAAACCAAGGAATTTTGGTCTCAAAATATTTGGTAATCAAAAAGAAATGTACATTTTGTTGTGTTTGTAGTGAAGAGTCCTTAAATCCATGGTCATTAATGAAAGAAACAAATAATACACAATTTAACTTGGACTTTCCTCTTAAGGTGTTCCAGAAGACATCTGTCACTGCAAAACTCTGACTTCCTGTTTGACCCTGGGCGCTTCAAATTGTGTTCAAAAAATTCCCCCTTACCTGAGCTGTGTGATTAGAAACTGACGTTCAAATAATCCTTGAATAACTGTTTATTCCAGATTTGTAAAAGATGTAAAAGTTCCTGTTAGAATTAAAAGGTGATTGTCCTGGGCAGTAAATTCCTCTATGAAAAATGCTCTCTTGCACTATTGATATTTTCCTGAGATGGGACAGATTTTTTTCCAGCTCTGGCATCTATAGCAAAGCAGCTTTCAACATCCACAAAGGGGTATAGTATCTCTTTGAGGTATACTCCTTCTATCTGATTAAACAGTCTCCTTTTCTTCAGAAAAAGCAGCTTTGCTTTTCCTAATTTGAATATTTGGGACTGATGCTCAGCTAAATCATTAAATCACTTTTCTGGTAGGAGGAGAGAGAGAAACTGGAGTGAGGTATAATGGAAGCAAATGACCAGTGCAGTGTGAAAAATAATAGTAATAAAAAACTCTGTATCATGGCTGCAAATGCTTGTTCACATGCATTTTTACATACCTCTTCTCCTGCTTCACTGGGAAGGTTTCCTTCGGTAAATAGAATTGCAGGAGGCTAATCAGTTAGGTTCACTAGAGCAGGTAACAGCCTTTCTCCTCAGGGGAGTAGTGTATATATAACACGCAGTTCAAAAGAATACAAATGGGACAGAAGGAGTCTGGGATATAGGGATATACACTAGATTTATGCCTTGATGGTCTCATCTTCTTCTGTTTGTGTGTAGAATATATATTAACATATTATGGTTTATCTTTTGCCTTGCAAAGGTGAGACAGAGGCCTGGCATACCCTGGGTATTTTACCAAGTATCTTTCTGGCAAACTGAGTGCTCAAAAAACTGCCACCTAATCCTTACCCTACAGCTGCTTAACAGTGTCTTTCCTGGCTATGTGCTGTATTCCCGGAAAGTGGAAAAAGGTTTCAAAGAAGTTATAGGTGATCTTGGTTCTTCTTGCTGTCCCCTTGTCGAAGGAAAGTGAAATACCAGAGAATTGTCTCAAAGTATTTGTTGTGGTCTTATGACCATTCTGAGAAAGATTTTGAGACAGAAGACACTTGGGGTTGTGGACCTGATGGTTATTCCAGTTTTGGAGTTAGAAGGAATTTTTTTATTATTATTATTATTATTGAAAACACAGAGTGTAGCACTGATGAAAATCTTCATTAAATTAAATCATCAGTCTTGTATTAATCTTTCTGTGTAGAGCTCAGAATATTTGACAAGTTATGAGAGTAGCTTGCAATCCTCACCAAAGTAGACTAATRCTATTGACTTTTGGTTGGAAGAACCATCAGTAACTTCTGGGCTGGGAGGTCAAGCATCAGCATCCATCCTGGGGCTGCTGAGCTGCTGAGATCGAGGCTTTAGCATAGCAGATGGAGAATGCCAGTTTGCACTAGTTGTGGGACACAACTGTTGGACAATATCTGAAGTAAAGGCTGTAATATAGCCAATAAAGACCAGATCTTCCTAAAACATACTTCTATGAGTCTTTTTTTTCAAGACTGATTGATATTTTTAAGCTTCAGATAAGAATTTATATAGGAAAAGATGACTGTTCATAATTTTTAAAACTTTTAAAACTTTTTTTAAGGTTTTAATGTCATATTTCCATGATGAAGGGGTAATGGCTTTTTTATTTTTATCAGTTGGCTCTTATTTTAAGAATTCTTCAGGAATTGAAACACTGTACAAATTACAATGATGGTGTAAATTATAGCTAGTTGACTAGTAGTATCTTCCTTTTACTGGCTTTGAAGACCTATGGATATATTTCATTCTGTCAGTAAACTGGGTCAGATAAAAGTACCATTGCACTGGGTGATCTTTTGTAGTGGAAGAAACAGCAAAATGCTTTAGTCTCTCCTCCAACAAATTCATGCCTACCACTGTCATGACTCAATGATATGTGATTYGGTCTGTAGTGTATCCCAAAATTTATGCTATTGTACACCATTTTACTTGCAGTTCTGACTAACAACTCAAAAGCTCTAGTATCCCTGATGGGATAATCCCAGCCTTTTAACCGGTGATTTTATGAGGCTCACCATTGTCCAAAAGAGCTAGGTAAGACAGCACGAAAGGTGGCAGCTTCTAGTTCCAGCCTTTTCCTACTATTCTTTTATATGAACTGATTTTAGGTTGAATGCTGTGCCTGTGGTGGTGTTGTGTGTATGGAGGAGTATCTGTCTTTCTTTTTTCTTTTTTTTCCCCAGTCTCTTTGTCAAAGATGCAGCTGTTTTTGTATTAACAGCAAAACAGAGCTTTTGCATTAACCTCTGTAATGAGTTCTATGTGCCTGAGTAATGATGAATTCTTCAGCACGTTTCATGTCACTGACGTGTGTCTCCCAATCAAATATGGTTCTGAATCTGCTTCTTGGGTGTGGATAGGCTACCATGCTACTTATTTTTTCTTTTTGGCATATTTTAATATAAGTTTGTTAGCTTAACTCCAGTGCTAGCTGCTCTGGCGCAAATCGGAAATGATTCCATAAAAGACAGTCGGGGGGGAAAAAAAAAAAATCAAAGTAGAATCAAAGTCCCTTCAGAGAAGGCAGGTATCCTGTGGTAGGACTGCATTAATTTCAGACCCTCACAAAATAGTTGAGGCTAGAAGGCACTTCTGGAAATCATCTTGTCCCAGGACCATATCTAGTCAAGTTCACTTACACTAGTTTGGAACTTAACTCATAGCTATAGCATTAGTGAAGGTTGCAAAAGATTGCAGAAAAAGTTGTGATAATAATCCCCAAAACTGAACACTGAGAACAGGACTCCAAAATTGGTGTTATTAGTCAGCTGACCTTGTTCCCCTAAGTTTGACAGCAGAATAGAGGCAATTATCATAACTTGAAGAGAGGCTAGGAGTCAGCTTGCTGGGAACAATACAGGAAGAATTTCATAGAGGCAATCAGTCAGTTTCATCCAATTTTATTCCTCAAAGCACTATGTTACATTATTCTTAAGTGGTGGATGTTACAAACCTATGCTATTGCTTATTACATTCTGCCTTCTGAGTTCCTGCTTGCAGAGCCTAATTCCAGGGTGCACAGTCTGCTTGCTGGTTTGCTTGCAATGCTCCCTTTCTCATACTACAACACTGGCTACTTTAGTTATTCCCTCAGTTTACGGCTGGTATCTGTTTGGCTACACATACTCAGCAGACAGGAAATCAGTCTTTACAGTTCATGCTGCAGTGCCCTGTGGATAAACAGTGGGGGAGTAAAGAAAAATATAGAGAGGTGTTTGGTGCTTGTAAAATTGTACTATAAGATGACCTAAAAATTCAAATGAGAGTTATATTAATGACACGTAGAAGGAAAGCCACTTTGGCAAATCTTTTGTGTCAGAAGTCAGATAGGACCTACTAACAGATCTGAATTTGTTGGCAGGGTTTGGATTATTGTTCTGTTAAGTGGTTTCATACCCTTTCCTCCAGCAGACTGAGCTGAGGACATTGAGGGTCCAGGAGAAGGTTAATTTTAAGCAATAGAGAGAGGAAAGTCTGATACTTCACTGTTTTTGCATAATGTCAAGACTTCTAAAAATTTTTATCAGCCATATCAAGTTTTTTCTGTATCAAAAATATTCTGCAGCTAGGTTGTTACTTTTCATCTGTATTTCAGACAAGGGTCTATATCGATCTTTAACTCAAAATGGGGAAATGCAATACTCCACCTGTGTTAGGCTAATTTGAGAAGACGTAGTGAACTCCATGGTGCTCTCTGCTGAAAACAGTTTTATTTCTATCACTGGTACTGGTAACTGTTTCTGCCTCCAACAGAAGGAAGTTCAAGATTTCCTCAAGATGTTTCTGCAGTTAGTTTGTGTGTTGGATGGCTTTCAGTGTTCAGCCATTCCTATAGTTTTGCATATACCTGATCCCTGACCTGTTCTAAAACACTGGGACAGAAACAGTGTGCTTGGGTTTGGGAGATAAGCAACTTTTCCCAGATTCTACCAGAAAATGTTTTTACTTCCAGGTGGTACATATCTCTTAGATTACTGCATATAATTAAAATAAAAAACATGATCCTTTGCAATAATTCAACTGAGTTCATATTCTGTGCAATTGATTTCACTGTTGTCATATTTTTATGTTCCTATTGCTTGGATTTTTTACTTCTCTGTTTCTCCTTTACCCTAATCTTTTACTCTGCATAGCCAAGGGACAAAAGCATTAAAGTTCCAGCCCCTGTCCTAATCCCATTGCAAATAGCATAATGTTGGTTGCCAGGGACCAAATTACAAAGATGTCTCTGCCTCCAGATGTCATTTTTCATGCTGAGTTTGAGCTAACTTGATTTTGATTTCTTTAAATGCAGAGATCCTAGAATCCCCTTTGACTCTATTTGATATTTTGGGTCTTTGAGCTTTTCTGTTAATCAAAAGTTGATTAGTACCCAAACAGCTAGGTTACTTTCACATTTTTGCTAAGAAATTAGTTTTTGTGATTTAGTATCACGTGGCAAAACTCTAGCCTTCTGCCAGTATAAATCAGCAGACTTCTACATCATTATTACTTCATACCTGCCATGGGGGTGAAATAAATAAATACAAATAAACTACATGGTGATAGTCAGTTCATTTGGATAATGCTTTTTTATTGTAAATAAGAAATGAAACACGAAGACGACAAACTGAAGCCGTTGTTTAGAAGATTTAGATCTACCAAGGGCCTACTCAAATCTAGTGTCTTGAAACATGTGTGTCTATCATAAAAATATAACAAATTAAATCACTAGAACAGAGTGAATCCACAGCTGATCAGTGTATCACCATTATTACTCTTCTTTATTACTCTTCACCTTTCAGATCGGAACACTAGGTCCTGTGGTGTTTTGTGTACACCATTTTTTTCCATCATGATTTGGTGAAAGCAAAAGATTGCACTGTGATTACAGGAATTTTTGATCCTGGTATTATTAGTCATGCTAATGCAAAGGTATAAATAATAGGATTTATTATTTTCTCTTTTGCTCAAGTGGATTGCTTGTAGATATGTCTGGCATGAGTAGAGTGCATATAATTGTACCATTATGCAAATAATACACAAAATAAGTTGCTGTGTTTTCTAAGTTTTCTTCTCTTCTCTTTCCTTTCTTTTTTTCTGTCTTTTTTTTTTCTGCTTCTCTTTTTATGATTCTTTTATGGCTCAGATGGAATTTATGACGTACTGGTTGTTTTCTGCAATAGCCTTATGGCCTTTCATGGCTATCTGAATTTTTCCTCTTTCTGTTTGTTTTGTGTGCTCTTATTATGGTTGTTGTTAGCTACATTCTGATGTTTGTAGTTTTTGGAAATCTGAATCTTTGTTATTTATATTATCAGTGATCTGACCTGGGTCGCCCACAGCAATGTTCCAACTGTTCTCAGGTCCTCAATTACTAATTATGCAGATGAACAGATTGTGCAAACTCTTTCCTTATGGCTACATTCTGGAGGACTTGTTTTTATTAAATTGCTGCTGCACTTGAATTTAAAGTAGGTGCTGGCCAGTTCTTAGGAGGTTTTTTTAGATGTCCTGTACATGTTTGTTGTAGTAATTTATTAACAAGTGATGGTTGCACACATGCAAAAAAATTCAAACCTGTAACATCCAAAAGCGACACAGTTGTAAAAGGAAGCAAAGGGCACAGATTAAGGCCAGATATCCAAAGGAGCAGCCTCCTCCTGGAGATCATTAGAACAGGGGACAGTCTGCCAGTGGAGTGGCTGAAGCTGCTAACATTAATGAAGCAAATAAATCACTGGTGAAAACCCATTTATGTCATTTATGTTATACTAGGAATGTTCTGAAACAACTAGTTTTACAGGCAAAAAAATTCTGCTACGCTACTGCTATGCTAGTAATATTTTACTGATTAAGCAGTACCCTAGGTTTTGAGGGGCATTTCGCTGTGTGAAATTCTGTAGAAAGAAATGATCTCATCTGAATGAAGGTGTACTGGATCATCAGAGGAGAAATCAGGGATTTTGTTGATCTGGTCACTAACACAGTAGGAATATATTATAGTAAGAACCATAGAAATGACTCTGGTTACGGGGTGCACTCTATGTTTTTACCAGCCATATTTTTTTTTCTACTGAGCTGCAGTGGTGTCCGCAAGACATACTGGTTCTGCTTGAATAAAATAGGCATGTCTGATAAAATTATGTACTGTAATTAGTCAGTTTAAGTCACTCAGTGACTGTGGCAACTACAGCATCCCTGTCTCTTGCCAGTGTCACTCTGCTTATATATATATATGTCTCCTGAGAAACACTCCGGGCTTCTAAAGATAGACACAGCCATGCAGATAACATAACAGAATATTGGTCATTTTCTTCATGGAAAAGCGTTTTGGTAAAACAAAGAGTTTGTTTTTTCCTCGCTTCCATGCTACAGCACTATGTAGGATGAAAAATGTGAGCTGCAGCTGGAAAGATGGAAAAAATGAACACCAGAACTCTCAAAGAAATTTTATATCTGTGAAATCTGAATACCCAAGAACTTCAGATAAAACTTCAGGGTGAGATTCAAGTTCCCAGCAGAGTCAATGCAAATCTTCTAGTGACTTAAGCAAGGTCAGACTCCAGTCTGGGATATCTTTTTTGCCTACCTAAATGGCCACTTAAAGTGGAAATAAAATTAGAGTTAACCTGTGAAAAAGACACATCAACTTGGAATTAAGTCAAATGAGAAAAATAAGAAAAAAAGTTCCAGTTTAATGACTAAACACAATTTCAAGTCTTATGTCAATCACTGCAGTCTTACAGTCAGCTTTTCTTTTTTAAAAAAACTTATTTTTCTCCTCTGTATAAAAGTTAAGTTTCATACAAACAATGGGGTAAATTGACTAGACAGGGAAATCTGTGATAATGACTAGTACCTCAAAGACACAAAGATGTTGTCTGGAACAATAGGCGCTAAAAAGGTTCAGACAAAGGATGATCTGTAAACAATAGGATGCTTTTAAGCAGCAAATATTACCACAATTAATGCAAATAACTTCTACTGTAAGCATAATAMATCCTAGTTTTTGTAGATAATTTTTATTAATAGTCCTCAAAGTACTTTACAAAGTATCATTAGCCTCAAATCACAGAGAAACTCTGGCATGTGTAGGCAAAGTGATTAGAGATAACCCACTGATAAAGGCGGGAAGAGAACCCTAAATTCTTGAGCCCTTTTCCTATGGTATCTTGTAGAGCACAGAGCCTTGCTGGAGAAGGGTGCTTTTGTCTCAAATGTAAAATGTCTGTGCAGCTAAGGCTGACCTCCCTGAAGTCTCACAGCACAACACTACCAACAAATTCAGATAAGAAAGCAATYAGAGAACGAATCAAACCCACCAGAATCAGTGGAAACCTTTTGATGGACCTTGAATCAGACTGTTAATACAGATCTATTTCAGATAGGTTTCTCAATAAAATCCTAGTCAAAAAGTTTTTTTTTTCTGTTGAAAACATGTATCCAGCACCCTAAAAGTTTATGTTTTAGGGCTCCATTAACAAATTTGGTTGTAGAGCAGGCTTGTAGCTTTCACTGATGAACAGAAAAAAAAGGGAGGGGGGATGCAGAATTGAAATTAACTTTGCTTAGGTTGCCATAAGATTGCACGAGGCTAATGGGCACCTGCTCAGCCTGGAAGCTGTCCACCTAGGAAATCTTGGCGTGCTGGTGGGTGGAGGCTATACAAGATCTTTGCCAGGCTGAGAAGGGTGTAAGAAAGAAAAAATATACATATTGTAAAGAAGAGGTAGCAAACTGCTTTCCCCTTTCCTGAGTTGTATTTTTATGAGGTGGAATTATCTGTATATATCATTTGAGGAAGGCTGAGTATTATCTTTCCTCTTGCTTTATTTGTAAAGGGTGAGAGATTTATGGGAGTATTGCAGTTTAAAACTCTTAGCTGAAGAGGTTTGAGGACTCAAGAACAAAATAAGGCCAATATTGATGGCTGTGAAGGGGATAGGCTACCAGTGTTGGGACATTAGTGGACTACTATTAGTGGACACGGATAGAACTCTTTCCACATTTTTTTGTATGATGATAACTCCAGAAAGTTCATTGGGTTCTTGTGAGCAAATGACATGAAAAGAAATGACATGGGATAGTCCACAATTCCAGACTACTTCGATCTATTCATGTACAGCTAGCTGAACTACAGTGTGCTTCACAGTGAGTACTGTAAGAGAAGACACAGGAAACACATCAGCCTGAGTAAGTTTTGTAGGAAATGTTCTATAAGAGAAAGTGGGGAGAAAAAAGCAGAAATATTTGCCTGAGAACTGACAAATTCTTAGATCCAGGGAGCTACGCATTCTGAGATTGAATCCTTCTCTTCCAAAGGTTGATGAGAAAGAAATGGAAGCTTTCTCTATTTCCTTGTTGTTTCAGTGACACAACTCCAGAACCCTACCATGCTTTTATATAGTAAATAGAAGAAGGTATGTATGATTGCCTGGAGAACAGCTACACGTGAGTAAATAGCCTCTTGTAAAAGATCCAGAAATGGTTATATACCAGCATTTGTAGCTGGCATCGGTAATCTTAACTGACAGAATATACTATTGCATTTATGTGTAAAAAAAAAAGTGTGTGTGTGTGTGTGTGTGTGTGTGTGTGTGTGTGTTTATGTATGTTACATATGCAAGTCTGGACAGCTTGCTACTTTCAGACAGAAAATATGCACAGTGCTGCTTGATTTATGTTGGCAGAATCGGTTGGATGTGTCTTGGCTTATTTATAAGATATAATTCTGAAAAGACATTTCATCATGGAAAAGAGCTTGGACAATCAGGATGGATGAAACAGGTCTCCCATGCATCCCTGCTTACAGATACCTTTCATGCATCTGAACATTGCACTGAAGGGGCATGAGCCCTGATGGGAACCTCCTCTGGGGCAAATGCACAAGGGCTTGGATAAACCAGGAAAAGATAGTCCCAAAAACTCTACTTTGGACTTTCTGTCAAGATACCACCAGTGTAGTTTGATCCATAAACCATACACTGATTCTGGTTTTGATCTGTAAAAACATAAGGTCATTTCTGTTTCTTAGAAATAGTTACTAGGAATGAATGAATATTTAGAATGAGTGAGAGCTAAAAATTCAAGTGACTCATCTTATGAGACAAGATGATGTGATGTCCTGAAGCCACTTCATTCTGAGTTCCAGGAACAAGTCAAGATTGAAAGCAGAGGCTCTGGCTTGTTCTCTTCTTTCAGCACTCTCCTACTACTAGGCAGACACCTATAAAGTCTTCTAGTGTGGTGTCATGATGGAACACCATAGTGCAGACACCAGATTGATAGGACAAGATAATATGCTTTCAGTTTTAGTTGGCATAAAAACAAAACCATTCTTATTTCCTTTCTTTTTTTTAACCTTCTAAAATATTTATCACTCTTACTGGCTAAGGCTGGTAAAGAAAAACAAAGAACAAGAAAATAAATATGCTGGTGAGTGGAGGTGAAGAATAGGTGGAGGATATCTGCCAAGAGGTAGGGTTGAGATGCACAAAAAAGTGATCCTGGAGGATGATAATTTCAGAACTCTTTAAAACACTGCTCAGTCTATATAGATACTTGTACTTAATTTATTTGTTGTCTTATAAACTTACAAAAAAAGATGGGACTGTTTCACCTGTAGCCAAATGTAAGGTTGTGCTTTTTCTCTTTTTTTTCTTTCTTCCTATAGACATTTTTGACACTCTAGAAATTCACAGAGATCATGTTAGAAAAAGAGATAAAATATCAACTGCTGTATTATTACTCAGACACTAAGACGACAGTGAAAACCAAAGCTATGGGTCCAAGGTGAATGAGGGAAGATTTAGAATAGGCTTTAGGAAAAACTTTCTAATGATTAGGGGAGCGTAGCATTGTTGCAGTTGTGGTCTCTCTTTCGCTTAGAGTCTGTAAGAACTGGTTTTCTCACTTTTTTTAGGAACGACAAAGTGATAGTGCTATCTTTGTTGGGGATAGGGTTAAGAGAATGAACTGCAGTTTTATACAGTTTGATCAGGTTTGTTTGAGAAACACAAGATCTGGGTTCTCATCATGAATTCAAACATGGCATGCACTTAATCTACCTTTGTTTTGACTTCCCTATTTAGAAAATGGGGTCTGGGAAATTCAATATTCCTGAAGCTTCCATATATTATTTTACAGACACAGATATTGTAAGGAATCCTACTCATAAAACAAATTTGTGGCATTCTTCCTGTAGACTAATAATTTTGAAGTAAATGATGTTTTTTCTTTCTCCCATAAGAGTCCACAGATGGTGTGTTCTGTGTTTACTGTAGGGTTAATTTTAACTTCCAGCCTTATCCCATATATTGTCCTCCTGACATGATACTATCAGAGTGCCACACATACCTCTGTAAGTACAGGACCTCATTCTCTGTTTCTAATGCAGTTTTAACTGTTGCTGAGAAAAGCATTGGACAGAGGCATCTATTTAAACCTCTGGGTTTGGGGTAAGTATAGGCCCACACTTTTTTTCTGTCTCCTATGTGATTATTGGGATGAAAGAGACCCGGGTTTTGAAGCCCTGAAATTTGGGAAAATTTGGAACTGGAGTTGAATTTTGCTGGTTATACTCATCTTAGGTTGACATTCTAGCTCTTCTTATCTTGAGGTAGTACTGTTAAAATTTTGCCTTGTCTGTTCCTCCCGGTTACTGGTGATAAATAATATTATTTCTTCCTAAGTGAAGGCAATAAAAACATTTTGTGATAAAGCAGAATATAAGTTATAATTGCTTGCTTGAAATTGAACAAGGAATTAGGTGAAAAAAATTGTCTTAATGGTAAGGGGAAAGGATCTTAGAAACATGTCATGTACTGCATACATATACTTTGAAGTACAAGTTTCACTTTAACAGAGGTAAAAGGCATATGGCTTTACACATAAGCATCTCTATTAATTCATCCTCTTCTTTATTCTCTGGTTTGCATTGGATCTGCCAATTAAAGTGCCAAAATCCTTCAAGGAAAACTTAGTTGTCTTTATGTAATTAGACTGTTCAGACTCAGGAAGCAGCAGAAATCTCAAAGGGCGTGCTGTTCTCAAGCTTTTCAGCTCATTTTTCTGGCCTAGAAACCTAGCTAATACAGATAAGTTTAGGTAAACATCAACACCTTCTGGTTTGACTATCTTTGAGAGACATTACATTAGAAGTATATTTAGATGTAGAAAGTTGAAATCACAGTCTTCCCCATAATTGCTCCTTAAAGAACAAACACACTCGTCTTTTTTTCTTCAGTTTTCGATACCCTACACTTTTGACATGAAGTTTTATAGTTTCAGGCATACTTCCTTAAATTGCCAAATAGTATTATGTCTGCCAATAAGGACACTTGTTAAATATAACTTCATAGTTTATATCATAACCAGCTGACACCATGGTCTTCAGTCTAAAAATCCTATGTGGTCATTTTAACTAAAAATCCCACTGAAGGCCCTTAATGAAAAGTTGTATTCCACAGCACTCGCGGCATTGCTTTTACAATACATCATGTTCTTGAACAGCTTCTCTGGGGAGAAAATCCTGTGGTACGTGCGGGGGTGCCAGAAGTTTCCCCTCTCATTGCAGTTTTGCAGTTGGCCAGCATTCCCAAAGCATCCTAGAAGAGAATACTTTAGACTACTCTAGGGACCACAGCAGGTTTCCAAAATGTTTTTATTAGTAGTGAACTTAATAAACAATGTAATAGTAATATACTAATCTTGATGAGAAAATATGCTCTTCATTTAAAACAGCAGTTTGGTTTGGAATGAAATTTTGAGGGTGGGTGGTGAGGACGGGGGGAAGATTCTCAGTCCCTATTCCTGTAAATTATGTTARTTGACCAATTTAAACCATATTGACATCCCCTTTAGATCCATTTTCCTCACTGCATATTTCTTGTTTAAGAAGAAATCTCTTTAAGAATCTCTAAATCTCTATTTAAGAAGATAGCTCTTTACTTTTATTCTTGGCCCCTAATTGTCCTTTTATGACATTAAATTCCTTTAAGCAAATGATGAGCTCTGTTCTCCAGTTTTATCCTGTCTTTACTTGCTTTCAAGAGAAGCACATATGTATATGCGCTAAGGAAGAGGAGATGATTTGTGAAAAAAATCCTTTTCCTTTGGGTAAAAAGTATTGAATACAGTTTCCCCAAACCACACATTTCTGGCATTTTCCAGTTGTATTTTTTACTTTTTCTGGAATAAGATGAGTTCTCTTTTTGCCTTGTATGAAGGACAACGACTAGAGAAACAAATAAAGTACCTCAAAGCACTGGCAGGTGACTTGCATAAACCTTCCAAGATCCAAACCAAAATTCAGGCTTTAGACAGAGAGAAATGCTTTAATAGAAACAAGACTTTTTTTTTTTTTCCTTAGAAAAAATAGAAGGATGCAGAGATTCTCTYATTTTAATCCTCGTAAGGCCTTCCTATGGCCTGCATGGTTCCCTGTGATTAGCAAGGAGAAGGTAATAATAAACTCACATGTATTATCTCTAATCCACTTATAATTTGAAAATCTTCCCCCGAAGTGCCTGTGTGTACATTTTTTCTCAATTCTTTTTCTATTTGCAGCGTGACTCAGTGGGTCTTCCTAGAGGTAACACATCAGAGAACACAAGGTGTGGATATTGATATTTCTCCGAATTTTGACCGTTTCCTGAGGTCAAACTGGCAGAGTTGTGTTGCCTTAACTCTTGTGGAAAGGAGCCTTTTAGCCTTTTGCTACTGTCCACTAGAGTAAAGACTTTCTGAGAGCAATAATGGAAAAAAAAAGCAAGGCCTTTTTAAGGAAGAGGCAGGAAAGAATTGATGGTCTCCTTGAACTTTGTTCAGGTCAGAACCGAGAGTGGCAAGGCTGCAAGTAAATATCTGGAGAAAGATGACACTACATACTCAGAAAGATTTTAGAACAAATAATCAGTGGTTTAACAGGATGAAATGAACAAATAATGGCAGTTAAGCACAGCAGCAATGTAAGCTGAACAAGACACAGGATACATGTGTTTATACTGAGCATAAAATGGCATGTCTTGCAGGCAGTGCTACGGTAAGGTGTAGTGGACCACTTCTTCTTTCCTCTGAGAAACAATACTGAAATTTGTGTGAAGGAAAAAGCAGCCATGGGATGTTGTCTGGTTCTCTTTTCGAATGCCCACACTCTTTTCTTGCCTGTGACACAACAACATTGGCATGTTCTCTTCTTAAAGTCTTATCTCCTGAAGTGGTGTGACAATCCAGCTTTCACTAGAGAATTAATTTTTAGTCCCTGTCTTGAAGAAAGGCTGGCTGTCCCACTGTGAGTAATATAAATGCAAAATCCAGAGATGGACTGGTATTTTCACTAGATTCATAATTTTTGAAAGCTTGGGACTATCAGTTCTACAGAATATTGAGAAAAATGCCTTTACATTTTCCAACAACAGTCTGAGAGACCCTTTGCACATAGCTGGAGGCATTCTGACCATCATCTCTTTATATATTCCTCACAACAGTGGTGCTGTTTTCTAAGGCATTCAAATGGTGTATGTTTTCTATGTTTCAGGTATTAGTACGTTTCAGGCATTAGTAATATATTTTTACTAATACCCCAGAATTCGAGTGTTTTAATGAGCAACAGTCATTATACTCTAAAGCACGTCTTTCAGATTCAGTGCATTTGCCAAGTATTCTTTTATTATTTTTACTTTCTAAAGTTATTTTTCAAAGGTCAGGATAGTTCCTAGTTTTCCAGATATTTTTCTTGTGATGATGTTTAAACAAAATGAGTGCCTTTTTAAGAAAGGAAAAAGAACCTCAACATTTAATTGCATCAGGTCCCTTGTTTGCCCATTCTGACTTGATTTAAGCAATGAAAATGTGTCAAACTCCTTGGAATAAAGCTTATTCTAATACTAATATTACCAGCACAACCACTAGTAGTACTTAAATAGAAATCTTTTATCATTAGAATTCCCACTACAAAGAATAGTTTGTCATAATATTGACTTTGTCATATGCTGCCACTCAAACTGTAGCTGTCAGGTTATCTGATGACATGGATATTTCACAGGTCAAGATTTTTCTTAAAGCATATGCTCTCCCCATCATACAGATTTCACAGTGAGCTGTGTAAAGAGCTGTGAGCTCTAACTCTTACACAAGATTCACCTATCCAGCTGTTCTTTCTTCTTTCTCCTCCGAAAGCTATATTAGCTTTTTATTTGCCATACAATAATATTATAAAACAGGACTTTCCAAACATGAGAAAGACAAACTCCTTCCAGCAGGAGGTAGTTCATCCATTAAAAAAAAGAAAAAGAGAAAACCCTCCACTAGCTGGCATGCATGATTTTTGTGCTCCTTTAACAAACAGCTCATCTTCCAAAGAAGACCTGTGTATCTCTCTGTTACTTTTAGCTCTATTTTCAGTGCCTTCTGGAGCCATTAGTTAGTCTAGTAGATTAGAATCAAATTACTGAGCAAGGAAGAGCTGTTCTGAGTGTCCCCAGGGATGATAGCCATAAGTGCTTTTGCACAGCCTTGATCCTGTGCATCGGGTTGGTCTGATACATAATGAGAGCGGCCTCAGGACTAGCCAAGATATCTGCATGATTGCCGACTGACTAATCCCCTCCCTGATCTGGTTCTGAGAATAGTACAGCCAGCCTGATTGCTATCTCTGAAGGGTGTCTCCTGCTTCGTGCTACTTTTCTGTCCTCTTTGCTCCCCTACAACAACAGCTTGGTTTTATCCTCTTGGGATCCATGAGCTAGCTTTGAAACAAGTAAGGGCTAGCTGGATCTAACAGGATTGTTCCTGCCTTTTAGGCCCTTATGGCTGAACACAGTCCTATGTCAAGACTGGCATTTTACACTGTAAATTCTCTGAGGTAGGCTGTTGTCTTCCATTCTTCCATTCATCGATATAGTCCCATAAAGAATGTTGTATAAATAAATAACTATTGTAACCGTAGGTAGTCTAAACTGGTAACTTGGCCTCCAACACATCTCACATATAGGACTTTATGTAGGTCCTTTTACTATAATTCCTATTGCTTTTGACATTTTTACTGTGACTAATCCATGATTTTCCCCATAATTTACCGTATCAGAGTCCAACCCCAATACTGCTCTATATCATAAAACCTCTAAGTCTGCTACTGTGCAGTGCGACACAATTATTGTGTGGCTGCCTTCTCCATCACCCCCACCAGGCAAGGGGAGTCCACCCAGGAAGCAGTTTTTTTCCAGGCTTGTTAGTACAAAATTTCTGCTTTCTGCTCCATTCTCTAGTGGACTGCAGCCTGCTTTATAAAACTGCCATATTTAATATAGCACAACACAGCTGACTCAGTTAATGTCTCTCACTCCCCTAGAGAGTGGTGTGGCCATGTGGCAATGATCTACTGACAGCTTAGAGTCACTGACAAGGCCAAGTGACAAAACTCACATTATTGTTGTCGGCACCATACCTGAGGCTGCAGATACAAAGCAGAGGAGGTCAGATTCTGGTGCTGCAAATAACAGCTTTGAACAAAAATACATACTCGGAGACACACAGCCAAGCACATTTTTGTGTGTGCTGTATGTTTAATCTGGAAGGGATATGCAAAAATATGTGCAAATACAAATACATGCATATGTTGTGCATAGTCTATCTAAAACTAAATTAAAATTTTGTTCTGTAATACTCCTACAGTGAAATCGAAAAGACTTACTTCCACTAGATTTTAGATGAAGCCAAGCATTTATACTTTAAATATTGCATGTATGTGAAATGAAGTGTTTTACTACTTGTATTACAGCCCTGAAAGTACTTAGCTGGTTTTTATTTAGAAATAATGCTTTGTGAAATGATTTCCATTCATTGCATCTTGTCCTCCATAATAAAATGAATTTTCACACACGTACACCTTTTCTTCAGCCGTTTAGGTTTTATTTTTCTTATGATGATCCAGTGGAAATTCATCTAACTTTGCTTTGCAAAAGGGAAATTTCAAGTTAGATTTGCAAACTATCATACTCCCTCTGGAGCCACTGGAAAAAAATTTGTGTAGCTGAACTACATTTAACATATGTACTGTGTATGATTAGAAAGTGTTTAATCTTTCTCATCGATTACTTTGGAGACTCAGAGCTTTCAGTGCCTCATAAGGTCTGTATAATTTGTGAGTGGGTCTTTGTGGAAAGGACTGCTCTGATTCAAAGCAAGGACAACAATCAGGGTGGAATTAACAGGTCATCTTTTGTTTGTTGGAAATGTGTGGTTCTAGTCATGAGTGTACAGTGCCCTGTGGGGAACCTACTGTAACTCAGCCTGCTGCCATAGAGATTTTCTTTTGTTCCTGCCATAACTGTGTGTGCCCATGCACACGCACGCGCACACACACACACACACACACACCCCTATGTGTAAACACCTACATCCATACAAACATAAATACACATTTATATAAGTGCTTCCTTTCCCTTGTTATGTGCCAAAATATCAGAATGATTTGAATAATTATCTTCACTAAGTTTTTTTAATGAAATTGACTAAAAGGCACGTATCCTTTGGAGGGTGCTATACATATTCACAGCTATATTCTGATTTGCATGTCTTTACTTTTCTTGTTTGGACATACTGCACCAAGTTCTTGGCAAAGAGGAGTTGTTTGTTTGACATGGTGTCAGACAGCAAGCTTCTGTTTATGACGATGTCCCCAAAATTTTGAACAGTACGCCCAGAGAAGAATGAGGTGGAGGTAAGAAAAAAAAAAAAGAGTAAGGGAAAAACAAAAGTGGAGGGAAATATTTTTGTAAAGCCTCATAATGATACAATGCACATCAAGATGAGGTGAAAGTTTGAGTTGTCTAAACAACACAGTTAACATAATCAGATTCAGCAGGTTGTACATGAATTAGTCAAGGGATCTGCTAAAGGGTTTCTGGTTAGAGAGCTGCTTATGTGATAGAGAAGGATGAAATAAAATACGTCTCATTCTGCAGGGGATCTGTTATGAACGCATCTAGTTCTTTCAGTCTAGAAAGCAGGTGAGAAATTTCATGGGGTTTGTCTTCTCCTGTGAGCGTCCCTGAACTTCTTTGCTTGGATCAGGTTGCTTGATAGCAAGAATGATTTCTCTTGTAGTCCTCTGGCTCCAGCTAAGAGGTCCTGAGACATCCCAACTATCGAAACACGTGAAAGCAGAACAGCTGATCTTCCTCAGCCCATGGGGAGGGGGTGAGAAAGGGAGCCCCTGTGAGAAAGTCTGTGCGTGAATAAGGGATGGACAGGGAGAAACCTTATCACAGCCTGCCCTGGGGCAGAGGGCTGTAGCTGCTCCTCACACCGACTGCTAACGAAATACCAACCATACCCTTGGCACTGAAGCAGGAACTTGTGGTTCTGCTTCCAGAAACTACAAATCCTAAAATCCTTTCAGCTTAGACTTCTGTGCTTGGTGTTGAAACTGTGAAGTCTGAACCCCCAGACTAAGAGGTCTGTTTGCTTGGGATGGCTGCAGTTCTATTTTAAATGTAATCAGTTTAATCATTTCAAGTTTAGAGCATGCTCTCTAGACCTGGGCTGCACTGGGAGCCTATGGATTTGGCCCTCAATTTTTAGCAGTGAGGCCACATGCAAGTTTCTCAAGAGCCAGGCTGTTAATAGAGCTGTGCACGAAAGCTTCCAGAAAAAGGCCAGAAGAACGTGTAGGAAACCAAGAACAATGCAGCAGACTATCAAGATGGCAAATGGAGAAAGAAAGAAAGAAAAGGAAAGGCCTAGTGGGATGAACTAGAGTGTATTAGGACAATTAAAGAAAAAAAAAATTTAGACAGGTTGAGCTGAGAGGAAACGCATTCTGAGAAAAAGATGGAAGAGAAACAGTGCCAAGACAAAAGGTACGAAGCCCCATGAAGTGAAGGTATGTGAGAATAAGAGAAAGAAAGAACAAAAGTAAGAGAGAATTTTCAGCTAGATATGTTTCATGTTTTTTTCTATAAAAGTGGATTAAAAACCTTAAAACAGAAGCATGCCTCCTGCTACATACAACAGTGCAGGTAGGTTACAAAAACTGCCATAACTTCAGCTAATGAGTTGTTTAAGTCACATGGTCAAAAAATGCTGATGTTACAATTTCAACAGTAATGTWAATTACACTTTCTCTTTAATTTATGATATAGTCTACAGTTCACAGAATATTAACCATACCATGGAAGAAAAGCCTGTGTACACATGAATGTCTTTGGGGGAGACCTGAAGTTTTGAGAAACCTAAATCTTAGTTTTAATCTCCACCTGGCTTTTGAAGATACATCTAAGTCAGTTGCTGTGTATAGCATATAATTAATTATAGCATTAACATATCTCTGAATGGAAGGAATAATATTTAAAGCAATTAACACACCAGAATAACTTTGTGAAACCATATTGCTTTTAAGTACAAGCTTGGCGGGGGGGCGGGGGGAAGGGGAATTATGTGGGATTGAGAAAGCCCATTATTTTGCAGGATTGGGCCCGTTAATAAACCTAATGAGCATTTTAGGTAATAAATCCCCCCTAATGTCTTGATTTTACTGCCACATTTTTAATGTAAAACCTGTTATAAGAAGATACTGCCAAACTGGAAGTTTATATGATATAGCTTTTGGACCTATAAAACTGGTTTATAATTCCTGTGCTAAAGCTGTCCTAGTTAAACTCATTATGCTTGGGAAATACATACACCGTGTATTTAAATAGAAGAGTAAGATTTTCTTGTTTAAAACTCCCCCTTGTCCCCTTCCTGTTTTTTCCCTTCCCCCACTTTTTCCTCACAGCCATCCCCTCCTGAAAAAGGAGTTCAGGGATGGGGTGAGTGTTCAGCACCAGGTGACAACCATGAGAAATATATATTTCCCAATAAAGCTCTGGTCTCCAGATGACAACAATAGTTGACAGCAGTACTGAAGCATGATCACTTTCAGCTCATGTCTCTTTAAGGTCTCTGTAAATAAACAGACTAAAATTATGGTGCTGAGAGAGGTCAGAATAACAGTAGTTTCTCATTTAATAGTCTCCCTTTTTTTTTTCAGCTGGCTGGAATTCACATTTTTTAACCACTTTTTAATAAATTCCAAGTTTTAGACACTGTGCATTTCTATACAGCTTGCAGCTGGAAATAAACAGACTCACAATGGCTGAGGGTAATTCAGCAATTTTAAGTTTTTATGAGGATAATGAAGTGAGAGTTTCTGGAAAAAATATCTTTGTGAACTATTTCTTTTCCAGAACCTTTTCCTTGTTGCAGGATAGTGTCCCCTCCTTTAACAGTTATGACTTTTCATTAGATTGCTTGATTACTTTTTCTCTTAAAAAAAAAAGACAACTTTTCACATGTTCCTCTTACTCCCATTTCCTCACTATTGATTAGAAAGATGGATCACATGACACATAAATTATTTTGGCAGCTATTCAGTGAGTGCAGACCCTGGTCTGTGTGCAATGGCTTTCTTATACTTGTCTTTTGCATTGCCTTTTCTTTAGAAGACAGACACTTCTGCATCCTTTGCTCTCTGTGTATTTATGCTGTAATACATGTTAAGACCATATTCTTCTGAGTAGGTAAAACATCTTTTAGGCTGAAAATTTCCCTTTAACGTTTTTGAGGAAAACAGATTCTAGAGTTCTTTCTTGAGCCTGCAAAAAATGTGTGAATTGCTGTACTTTATGGCTACTAGAATATTGCAGGTACAGCTGAGACCCATTAAAAATAACCCTTCTGTGTTGAGCACACTGATACCCTCTAACAAAGGAAAACAAGAAATTTAGGTGAATTTGTTGGCACACTTCTCTCTTGTCTCTGCTCCTGTGCTTTTCTGTCTTATTGATTCTATAAATGCATAAAAGCTCTTCTAATTGACAGAAGAAAAAAAGAGGTACAACAGTACAGAGGCATTAACATTGCAGGATCTGTGATGTTATGCTTTCATGGATACCAGGCTGTAGGATTGGGACAGAAGTACTCCTGAACCCTGGACTTCTGTTCATTTTTACACATTAGGAGGGATCCAAGGGAATAAGCGGGAAAAAATTGAAGCTTCCACTCTGTTCTTTCAGGTGCTATGGTTTCCCAAATTAATGCCGATTCCCACTCTGCATGACAAACTTTTCTTTGATTTTATACCCAGCAACTATGAGCTACCCTAGGAACCTAGCAGAAATATTTGTGTTTTTCTGTCTTGGAAGCTTGGTCTCTAACAGATTTTGTTTTCTAAAACAATAAACCTTCCCTGTGCCATCTGAAGGAAAGGTTGGGTTACAGTATAGAAGTACACTTTCCGTAGTATCTATTATATTCTAGAATCTCAAATTCTTTTATTAACAGAGGTGAAGAGAAGCCTGTGAGTTATGTAAATATTATGCCTATTTTATTGATGGAAAAAGTCTGGTAAAAATGTAGCTAGCTGAAGGTCACTAAATAAATAGCTTTGGACTGGGGCTAGAAACTGTATGCCCAAATCTATTCAAATGTAGCTCAGTGTTCATGAACCCTTGGCTATGATGATAAAAATTGCATTAGGAGAGACTGAAGTTCTTCACATATCTGGGAAGGCTCCTCTCCTTCTTTGAGACATCCTTCTCAGTTCTTCACAAACCCTTTCCTCCTCCTGCAGGCTTCTCATCAGCAAAAGAGGTTTCCAGTGGTGTTTGGGCTTGGGAAAGTTAGCTTGTGGGGAGGCATTTGGGGATGTCCTCTAGAGGTTGTTTTAACTGGATACTGCCAGTGGACTTTTTGTTGTACTGTATTTATCCATCCCTAGTAATTGTAAGGTGAAATTCATGAGTGCTGCTAATGAACCATCATGGCGAAGCTAGCACTGCAGTGGTGGAGACCCTTGGGGCTTTCTACGTGCTGTGAACGGGGAGCGGTGCAGAAGCTCCCGCTGGCTTGGGCCAGGGTCCTGCAACCCGGGCAACTGCAGTAGCCCCACACCACATTTGAGCTCATTAGCCTGTCTGAAAATTGTGCTAGCATGCTCAGAGCTAACCTGGGATCTCTAACATGATGCCAAATTGTATTGTGAAGTGCTTCGGGTCCTTCGCCTTAGTCACTAGACACCCCTGATGCAAAAGATAAGTGCTGGTGTGTTTGACTCGTTATGGGCTTAGCTGCTTAGCCTACTGCCTTCCTCTGTATTGAGCTTTCTGCTTATGACACTTGCTGCAATTGCAGCAAATGGTGAAACACTTGTAGTCCTGCCAATCTCAAACACAAAAAAATCAGGGGATAGACTCACCTCCCTTCTCAAGAAATATAAGATGCATGCATTCCGCGGTTATAAAATTTGCTTTTGGGTCTTCAAGCATTTGTAGTAGTCTCATCTTATATTTTCAGCTTCCTTCTGCAATTGTAAAAGTTAAGGACTCGCTTTTATACATCTGAAAGCGAGATTCCTGTACATCTGTTTGATTAGGAGAGCTGCAGCCTTATAAACCTAATGCAAGACTTGATATTTTAAATTGCTGGAGCTGGTGCTCTGCACTTTAGGCTTACTCTCAGTTTGATATGTTTGCATATGTGTGCTGCTGCTACATGACCGGGATATGGTAGGTTACAAACAAAACTTCTCAAGCTACTGAACAGCAAAAATAAAATAGCTGTTGGTGTGAAATGAAGCAATTTTACACCATGTCTGTACATGCACGTTCCACACTTTCGCCTGTAATCCTGACTCTTTGGCCTGCCTTTAGACAGGCGTATATGTTTATAACTGGTTCTGTCCTGAAAATTACCAGCTATGTTATGTTAGATTTCACTAGCTCTGGAGAAGTTAAAGGAACAGCATAACAAAAATGTCCAGCTGAGCATTTCCAGTGTTGAATAGAAAAACAAAGCCATTATTTCAGTGAAAGCACATTTTGAAACTCAGTGCTTACTTTTAAAAGCAGCGCTTAAATTAAGTTTAATAGGTCTTTTTTTAAACTATTGGACTTCCCACAGGGGACTGGGATTTGGGTCTTCCTGTTTGAATGGTTAGAAGTATGTCTGTTTTCTTCCCCTTTCTCCCCCTTCTGAACTCCAGATATAGTAAATGCGCTTTGCTGGAAAAAATTCCCCTAGTCTGGACCCCTTTTCTTGTGCAGATTCACTTAGTCTACAAGCTGAAGAGTGGTAGTGATGGTGCAAGGATTCATTTTGCTTTTAGCTACAAAAATTTACTTGGACTGAGGATGAAAAACAACTGACATTGTTATCCTAGAATCAGTGAACAATACTAACTTTGCAAACTTTTCTTCCTGCTTAATCATACAATAGCTTTTAGCACAGAGATGGGGATTGCAAGTGTATACCTCAAATTTTGAAGAATGGGTTTTGTTCAGACAAGCATGTAAAATTTGAGGTGGAAGTTCAGTCTTTTTCACGATAATTTATTACGTCTATCTCTGATCCTAGGGTGAAAAAAAAAGAAAGTTGGGAATGCTTACCAGAACTTTAACAAGTTGGGTTCTCAGCATTTTCCCCCCCAATAATTTCTCTTTGCCTCTCCTCCCTTCTCTCCATAACATTGTGGTTATGCGTTCATTCTGCAGTGTTTTGCAGCTGGGTGTAATATTCTAAGGTAGAAAAGACTAGCTGGTTTGAGCTAGTTTGATGAGTGCTAACTGCTTCTCCATCCTTTTCTTCTATCCTATACCATATTCCTTTCTGGAAAATGCTGCTCTGCAATGCTATGAACCATGAAACCTTGGCTGCTGGGTCCAGACAGCTAGTCCCACATAGTCTGGATGGATACTCTGTGGTATGGAAATATGTTTCACACATTGTGGGAAGAACTGGGATTTAACTGGGGTGAGATAGCAAAATGGTGGGCACAATCTTTTTTTGAAATCATCTTTTTCTAGTTCCTGTGGTATCGTAGGACAATGGGTGTTATGGTCATGTCAGCATTTATCCTATTCTTTACCAGCAGGACACAGCACAATAGACTCACATGTGTAGGATGTATCAGGTCAGGTGTAGATGACTCATTTTTCTTTAAACAAAAGGTTTCCTACTTCTCAGTAAAGGGCAAGAGCTTTTCTGAAAAGAAAATTGGAAGCACCTTTTTTAACCCTCCTTTTCCTCCACCCTGCACAAATCCTCTGGACTTTCTAATTTTCCTTAACTTCAAAGTTTGCATACCATGATCCAGCTCCTCCCCTGGAGTCAGCCTCCATTAGCAGGCAGGCAGGGCATAGGGGGACTATTGAGTGGCTTGTTTTGATTCCCTAGGCCTGCAGCTGATGTCTTGCCAGCTTTGGCTGAATTTAGAGCAACCTCAAGGCCACCCTAAGCTCTGTCAGCTGCTAATGGCTCCAAAGGAGCTGATATCCCCTTCTTGCTGTGCTTTCTATAGAAGCTCTGGAAAATTACAGGTAGCTGCAATAGTGGAAGTGGAGTGGCCCCCAATTTGGGTCTTTAATTCCTTGTTTTGAGATTCTTTTTCAGTGAGTGCTGCCTCCACAGGTATGACAATGTTGGCCTGACAGAGGAAGAGAACACTGAATATTGCTGTTTCAGAGCTTGGGGAAAGTAATGGTTTCAGACTTTTTTTGAAATCAGTTAAGACTGTAATCTGGTAGGTCTGATTTGCTAAGAAGTATATCTGGGTATCACTCATAAGTGTCACCAGAAGAAGTTTTCTTTATTAACCACGCAAGTTCCCCTGTGTTTCTTATTCCTGCCTTGAATGCAAGGCACTAGAAACAGGAGTGACAGAGAGCTAGAAGCACTTCTCTGGCAATAGAGTTAAGGAAATGCAAATAAAAGAATTTGATTCACCTTTGAATCCTAAAGCTTCCCTACAGCAGAGTGCAACCCACACTTTTCCTCTTAACTGCATGAGACATAAATGAAACGTGTTCATTTTTTATAGACCTCTGAAACTGTAATAGACATTTATATAAACTTTGGCGAGGTTCCGGGGTTGTTCCTGTCACTACACTTTGTGGTGATTTAACACTGTTAATGTCTGTGTAGCTTCAACTATAATGTTGTCATTTCATCTGATTTTTAGAGTAAGAACTGTGATATTTGGTATTTTCTTCAAGCTTGGCCTTTAAAGACATAAGAATCTCAGCTTTCACCTTTATTTGAAAGAAGAATTGTTTCTGTTCTTGTAGTTACAATGAAAGACTTGAAATGAAAGCCTTCCACAAAGGAAGACAATAAACTTCTTCCTCAAACCTGAAGTCAGTGGACATGAAATTTTTTAGAAATCTTATGATTGAAAAGTTATGAAGAACACAGCACAAGGAAAAGCAAGACAAGATACGGGTCGGATGAAAAGCTGGAGATAGTACTTTGCATATTTACAGATTTACGTCAGTTGATGGTCAGTCCTCACAGCTCAAAATCTAGGCATGATCCAGTCCAGCCACCTCTGGGATGGCTGTGTTTATGCATCTCCTGTGCCAGATAACTGAACTATTCCTAATATGTATTTCTGAGCATATTTTAACAAGCCTACCATCATACTTACTATTTGTTCTGGTAGGTGTGGCTATCGTGAAGCTAAAGAGCTCTCTGCCTCCGTGGTGAACAGTTTTCTAATTGCCTCTTGGTTGAACTCTAAAACAGAAAACCTCCATCTAAAACCAAAGTTTGTTTAAATCAGTTCAATGAGAGAAAACAAAGCATACATACTCGTACCAATAACTGAATCTTTGGTCAGCAATACTGACCAGGAGGACCTGCAGTAGCAAAACACCTTCTTTCCAGTTGTAATGATAGTTTTAGCAACCAGCCAGGGAATTTGTTACTGGATGGATTTAATTACGCATTCCTTAAGGTTAACCACAGACAGCGTGTTTATATAACTGCACAATCTATGATCTCTGTAATCTGGAAGAAAGTGGAGCATTTACTGTACTCTAGGAAGATGACATGGAGGCCAGGGAAACCTACTGTGATTTCGGTATCCAGGCAGATGTGAGTTTCCATTTCTTTGTTGACTATAATAATACTTCTGTGCAGACAAGAACAATTGTGCCCCCCTGCAAGTCTCTGGTAAGCTGCACTTCAGATGATGCTTTTCTGCAGTGACTGTGGACAAGGAGAATTAAAAAAACCTCCTTCTATGGCTTGCTTTCATGACATTTAAAAAGTTATGCCACTTGAAGGTGTGGTCAATGTAGTAGCTGCTCCACCAACATCTTTTACCAAACTGAATGAGATACTAACCTTCACTGAACCCTCCGGATGACACATTTGTCATCTGGAAATTACCATCACTGCTGCCTCATGCTTGTATGCTTGTTCTTGTAATTCCTTTCCAGGATGTGCCCTGGTTTTACGGTTTCAGTTTATGTTCCCCCTTCACTTCAAGACAGTGCCCAGATGCAGCATTTTTTAAAGCAGAGATGCAAGTTTTGGGATAAAGGTATTGTTTGTCCCTTTCCATATCACTAAAAGTGTTAAACAATTCTACAAACTGTCTGAAAAACATGTTGAGCAAATGGCCTGTCCTGAACTCCTGTGGATTGATTTCCCTCACTAATTTACTCCGGCTTACTCTACATGGGGATAGGCTTTGTCTAAAAGACAACTTGAGAGGACTGCTTGTAATACAAGGAAATTCCAACTGCATTGCTTCAATCCAAGTTCTGCCTTTCTCTTGTCCCACCTGTTTGTCATGCCTCTTTTTGTTATATTTTGATCCAGCTTTCTGCTACCCATATTCCTGAACAGTTTTTGACTTGCAATTATAGTGGGGCTTCTTGTGGATAAAAGTACTACCCATCATGACGAAGAGACGCAGGCTCTGCTTGAATCTTTTGAAGGAAAATTCTTCTGAGCTTTTATTTCCCTACAATGAACCTTACAAAACCTATGCAAGCTGACTAAATTAAAGGACTCAAAATAAATGCTACTAGGGTCAGCTTTCAGCAAAATGGCTTCGAGAAAGGGCAGGTTTAGAAATGCAGATTCTAGTTCTATGCTTAATTATACCAAACATTTAAAAATGAGATGTCTAAAGAAACGGGTACAACCTTTTCTGTGGAAACGTATGTCACTGACTGAGATGGTTGCACAAATTAGAAGCAAGATATTTTTTAATGTCCTTGAAAATAAACTGATGTTCTTCTGAGGGATACAGATGGTGCATGGACTGTTACACAGCATGGCTTACTGCCCCTCCTATAATTTTTTTTTGTGGTTCAACTGTGGGAAGTATACCTACCCCTCTATCACTCCCACCTTGTTACTCACCTTTTATGCTGTGAAAAATGTGCACATGTAAGTAGTTGGTTTCTCAAATATACTTGTATTTTAGCTATTAAAGTGTGTATGGGGGATTGGTGTCCCATTCTAGTGTGCTGAACTTGAGAACAAAGGCCCAGGGCTTCAGCTGCTTAAAAATAACCATAAGTTAATTTGTTGTGCCTAATTTAGAAACTTATCCAAACTCACTGCTTACGCTGATGCTGGGGCAGGATGTGCAGTATGAGTCCAATATACATTTATGTAAAATCGCTGCCTGAAGCAGGTGGTTACTTGACAGACTTTCACACGGTCAGAGTAGGACCACCATTTGATGGATGCAGATGGTTCTCCTGCTCTGGTCTTCCATCCCAACTAGTTTTCATGATCGTCCAGCTCCATGTTGAATACCAAGTTCTGAGTGCTGGTCAAGATTTAAAATATGCATAGATATTTCTGTGTGAGGGGAAAGCAACTGAAGGCACTTTGGGGTGCTTGAGAGCAGGGCAAGCTTTTGTGTAGAGAGAGCCTTTGACTTCCACTAGCACACTGGTAAGAATGGTCCTGTCAGTAAGATATTGTTCTGCAGTTTGCAAGACCTGGGTTCAATTCCTCACTCTACTGCAAATGTCCTTTGTGAGCTTGGATAGGCAGCTTAGTCTCTGAGCTGTAATGTTCCCACTAGCGAACTGGCAACAGCACACTTTGACAGATCATTAAACCTGTATTAGACTGGGAGATATATTAGATTTAGAGATGTCCCTGTAGCTGTGGTAGTGAAGACTGCATATATTTCTAAGTTGGTTAACCAGAGTTTAAATTAGACTCCACTCAGGTGGCTTAAAAAGTGCCAATTTTTTTAGCTTTATGTTTTAAACACATGTGATTTGGGGGGTTGGGAGATATCAGAAGAGATGAGAATAGGCAGAGGAAAATAATAGATATGAGCATCCTGTTAAAAAAAAGCAATTTTGGGGGGTGAAGGTAAAAAAATTGTCTACAGAACATTGGTATGAGGTTGGCCTTAATGTACTCTTAGCATACATGGGGATAGTTTGACAATAGTTCCAGTGGCTGAAATTTTCCTGGCCTTCTCTCTGCTTGAAGGAGAATTTTTTTAATGARTGCCTGAGTTCAACTAACATAGTTCTACCTAAGTACAGCAGAGTATAAAAGAATCAGCAACGACTTTCTTTCTTTCTCCACCCATTTTTGCAGTGTTCTTTTTAAGGACCTCTTGTGACAGTGTGTGATAGAAAAAAATAAAAAAGAAAATTCGTAATGGGAATTGTTTTCATAGATTAGTGCCTTCTGAGTGTTCCACTGGAAAGAGACTTTTATTTGACTGAGTTATGGCCCATTAACAGCTGTGCTTTGCGCATGTGCAGCAAATCCATAAAAAAAACCCTGTTCCCTTACGGCATGTTGATAATAAAAGACATGCTGTGTGTAAGGCCAGCTTAGCTGCATAACCAAGCAAAAAATCCTGAAGGTGTGCATTTTTTATGCTGCACAATCAATGTAGCTCTTATTTTACAGCCATAGTTTTGTTGTATTATGGCTCATCCTTATAAACATTAATGTCTTATAATATGCTTCAATATAAAGGGATCTTGTAAAGTTTCATGGACAGCCAGTGAGTCAAGCAATTTATGCTTTGCATTTTAACTGTATTCAGTAACTTAAAGCTGAAATACTATAGCTGGAAGCAGAGAGAATGCAAATTGTGAAGCTGAGTCAATTCATAAGGCAGAGAAAACAGATTTTATCAATCAGACTGTAGGGTGGTTAAACAAATAAGTCGTTTATTGGAGCAAATGAAATCATGCAGTATGTTCAGCAATATTTTTCATGTAGTGTATGCTTTTTTGTGTGTCCATAAGTAATCTCTGGAGGGAACATTAGCTGCAAACTTAAATGATGAAAAAATCTAGACAAGGGAAGAAGAAAAAGAGTAAGTGCTGTCTAAAGGAATTGTCAGTCAATACTTATGCCTTAATCTGCAGCAATAAATTATCTGTTAGCTTCCTGTTTGTTATCATCCGCAAGGAAATTAATATAAATTTCATCCAGGAGAGTGCCAACTTTTTGTCGTATAATCAAGGTCAGAAAGAAGGACTTTGATAATGGTAATGACAGAAAGCTTTCAGGCAAAGAAAACTACTTATTTATGTACTGATGTAACCTACAGGAACATTTTGTCATGCACATTAAATGAGAGTTTAGAAACAACAGCCTGACCTCTCTCCTTACTCGGTATGGTATGAGTTAAGTATGATTTACTTAATCATTTCAGTGAAAGTACTCTTGATCTGTAATGGAGCAAAATGAAAGAAGAACCAGCTCCATAGCATTTTTGCCCTCCTTGYTCACATTTCTCCCCAAGTGTACCGTACTCTGGTGGACTTGTGGGCCCCTTTCTGGGCACTGTGTTAACTCCCTGTGCCTGTCTTGGCTGGTAGAGGGCTCTGGATTCCCTCTAGGACAGTAAAAGGAGAAATACTGCTAGGGAGGCAATTTACAGGGGCTAACAATAGCCACAATGGGTGGAAGTTGGGTGGCCTTCGAACGGGAAGTTGTGCGACTCGTTTAAGTGAGGCAAACGAAAGGACTGGCTGGGGCAGAGCAATCTTCATGTGTGATTGCTGCAGGGGAAGCTGCGATGTGGCATGGCTCTAGCTAACACTGCACTTATTGAGACCAGTCTTTATACGTGAGTATAGATGCCCAGAACACCAGGGACTGCTGTTTTGTCTGCCAAACGTAACGGTGCTGCCTGTTTGTGGTGTTTGTAATAAGATAGTGTTATTATTCAACAAAGACAGTCAGTACTTCTCAAATCTTTCATGGGCTAGAACCATAAACGCTTAGGAAATGGAAGGGGCTACTACCCTGGCCAGTGAAGAGGCGGTACACACGGTAGAGCTGCAGGCTTCATGGGGAAGGATATACCTATCCATTTTATATGTGTATGTGTGCAAAATAAACTCACTGTGTGCTGCAAAGCAAACCACTGAAATGAACCAGCTCTTGCCAAAGAGATTGCATCTACACTGTGAGAAGCCTTGTCTGGGGACTCTCACCATGGGCTCAGCAGCTGCATTTTTGCTCAGGCTATTGCCCTTTGTCCTTGCCTGAGCTAAGCTGTCCAAGACTTGGTCAAGTTCATATGCTACCATTTATGAAATCAGTACCCCTGTTTACCCAGTGTCAACTTTTGAGGATCTGTGAATGAAAAGCTTTATGGAAATGTTATCTCTTGTTACTTTTTTTTTTTTTTAAGTTCAGGGAATTTTGCCAAAACCTTAATGAGAGCATATTTAGCAAATAATAATATAAACCACAGGAAATATACATACAGGAGACCTCTTGTGAACATTCCCTGGGGGTAAGATGTCTTAGGATATAGAGAGAGCTTATCATTATTGTAACTGAGGATATGAGACTGCCTTATGAACAGGCAGAGCACAGGGGGAAGTGAATGCATCTGAACCATGTCTGAAGAGTTTGATCACGTGAACATCCATGTTGAGTGTGCACCTACTGTGTGTGCAATGTAGAGCTGAAACTCACTGAGCACTTTCACTCTTTGAATGTGTAGATGGGCCTGTAGGCATCCATTCAAACTGGAGCCTGATGCAATGGACCACTGGCTGGTGATCACACTTTTCTGGAGGGTAAAAGGCTCATCTGCCCCCTTTAACTCTCTGTACCTAAACTGTGCTGAATAATGAACCCTAAAACCCTTTTTCTTTTATGAGTTTTTGTCATTGTTTACTATAAAATGAAATCCTTGTACATAATTAACATATCTGTTCCCATTCTTTTCAATGACATTAAAAGTTCTTCTCCTTAATAGCATTAAGTATCTGCCATAGTCTGACAGAAGCCAGGAAATCAAAGCTAAGGCTAGTATTCCATCCTTAACTTACTCTACTGTGCTTTTATTTGTTCTTCACAATGGATTAATTTGAGAGATGGAGCTCTAGCCTCAACTGTGACTTTCTCAGTTCAGGCCAGTTCTTGTCTTTTTTTTTCCCCTTTTTTTTTTTTTTTAATATTGGATTTTCCCCTCTTCTTCATATGTGATGTTACTTTTAACTGAACTGTCTTGTTAACCTTGGGGGACATCACTGAAGCTGAAGATCGTTCAGGTAGTCATAGCTTGATAACTTGCTCCCTGTGGGCAGCTCTGCATAGTCTGTCTGAAAAAGCTCATATTTAAAGTGAAATAACTGAGTAGTCTCTTTTCTTTGAGTTCATCTGGAATTTTCTTTTTAGGGACAGTTTTAGTGGAGGAAGTTGCAAGTGATTGAAACGGCAGACTTGAAACAAGGGGCTGCTGCCACACTAATTAAAACAGAATTCATTTGTATAAACTGGGTCTCCTCCTGCAAAAAGGATGAACTCATGCAGGGCCCCTTTCCCCACAGAACCCTTTAATCTTCAAGGAGTTATATTTGTTAAATGAAAAATAATGCCACTTTGTTTATTATACTTTGCTTGCCAAACTTGAGTCCTACAGAACCTGCCAAATGTTAACTTTAAATTTAGTATGCCGAACAGCTTTCCAAATGTTGTCATAGTCTCAGAGGGGAGCATGAGTTGTGGATTGTCCTGCATGGGATATATTAGCAACCTGCTACTATAGTCTACAGAAGAAGAGTTCTGAGGAATATATGGTAAAACTGGAGTATTATGTCACTAACCTTTGGGACAAAAACCTGCTTCCATTCCACTTGTAGCATATTTTAAAGGAAGAACAAGATCAATGAAGTCTTCTTTTTTTTTCTTCCATTCTCATGCACACATGAGACTAACACATATATAGCATAGTAATAATCCAAGAAGGTATATCAAACAAATCAGAAATGTACAAACTTGCCCATGGAACATCTTCCATTTTAATAGCATATCATATTACAAAGTGCAGGGGAGATTTATTCGATTTTTTTCTTCTTGTCTTTCTCTACTGTGATTTACTGGTGTCCATGTTTACCTCTAATTAATGAACACTCCTGTTGGTGTGAGTTATTTTAATAGAGAGCATTTTTTGTTTTATCTGATTTATATTTTCAGATTTATTATTTTAGCTCTGTTTCTGGTGACTGGGGAGAAGCATAACTCAGCACAAAGCAAGCAAAGAGAGTCAGGGGCAAGAGCTGTAATGAAGTTAGAAACCTTAGTACAAGCTTTCTTCTTGAGTTTGAACAAAACTGCATCTGCATTATAGTAAAAAGTCATACCTACAACAAATATGGGCAAAAGTTTTTAAATTAAATGTTCGGTGCCAAACCTGAGGGTGGGAAGAGGCCTGCACTCCAATGTTGCTTCAGCTTTGGGCTTGGGTCAGATCCAGACTGTTTTGAAGATTTTTTTAAGGATGTGGCCCATCCATTTGAAAAACTGGGAAACTTTACTGCTCCGTGTATTAGTCCGAATTCAGGCATTCACTTGGCTTCTCTTCTGAAATCTGATGCCCTGATCAATAGGATGTTTTAACTTCCCATTTCTAGTGAATAGCACAAGTCTGGTTTCCCTGATCAACATATGAAGACTCTTTCCATCTGACAGCCTGATCTTGAAATATAAATACAGTTCACAGTACAGAAAACTGTACTTCTTTCCATACTACCTATGGAAACTGTACTATGAATACAAAATCTAATACTGTTGCTAATAAAAATTTCATCATACCAAAGAACTTAAGACTCGCGCATTTTTGAACTGATATGCTTATGCTTGAATGATTGTAGTTGCTAACTAAATGAGGGCCTATCCATGTGTGCATCCCTTTACATTTTTAATAAAGAATACTTGAATATGGACTTTAGGAATTTGAGGCAAGTGACAGGTTTCATGTCTTAGTGTGTTTTGTTTAACCCAAAGACATTTTGTTGGAGTGAAGGAGAGAACATGTAAGTAAAAATAAAGGGCTGTCCCTTTCTCTTCCTGTTAATGGATAAGATGATACAGAGACTAAAGGATGCAGGTGTTAGAAATAAGCTAAGCTATTCTTTCTAAATTCTACTGGTGTTTTAGAGAGGCATTTATTCTGCAAATGTGCATCAGGCTAGGCATGCAAATGTAGTAGCCTCTCATATTTCCTACCATGCTACTAATTAGTCAAAAAGCGGACTGCTCCTGGCCATGGCGCAAGTACAACAGGAACTAGACTCAAAGACCGTTCCCTGTTGGCAGACTGGTCTGCTGTAAGACATTTAGAATAATGAATTACTTTGAATGCTGGGCCAGCACTGGTACCGTTAGCTTGCCATGGCTAGTTGTAGTGAAAGCCAAGAAAGCATACTGCATTATGGCAAGCATGAGGAAACATACATTGATTCCTGAAAGCCTGAGCAACTCAGTGCTTTGATGCAACTGCAGTGTCCCCATCAGTACCCTTGGGGCACAATCTGGCCAAAACCTTTGTCAATACAGTCCTCGCTGTGGCCACCTATATTAGCATTATTAATACACACCACCATGGAAAGGTGAAGCATGTGAGAAGCTCTGAAAGCTACGCTGAAAGTTGCTGTTTTGTTTTGAATAAAACATTTCTTTATTCTAGATCTTGTGTGAAATCATTTCCAATGGCACATGGAGGTATATGTAGTTCCACTCAGCAAGAAATTGTCACCGGGTCAAATAATTTTTTAAAAAAGCCTTAGAAAATAAAGATTCTCTGTTCCCCAGAGAAGAAGAAAGGGGATTATTATGTCTAATAAAACCTCTCTGTTCTTGTCTCACCTTGAATTTTTTACTCATTGGTGGTTACACTAGGAAAAAATGTTTGTTTCTGTAGATTTTTCAGTAGATAGATAGACATTGTGTAACATCAGTCCACAGGAACTGCAAAATCATAAGTTAGACATATACATTGCCTTTACCAGCCTCTTCTTTCAAATTCCTGAATGCATTAAGGAGCATAAAGGAGCAAAATGCATGTTTGTATTCTTTCACTGATGAAAAGATATGAAGAAAATTGGCCATTCAGTAATATCAATAGCACTGGGACATTCAACTTTACAAATCTTACATCTTCCATGTATTGACATGTGTCAAATAATTGTGGAATGGTATGGTGGTGAAAAAGAACTAAAGACAAACACCTCCAGGTACTTACCTTGGCCTAATACTTTATAGATACATTTGAAAATTTAGTATTTTTTTCTGACCATGGAGAAAATCCAGGACAGTGTCTTTTTGTGACTTCTCTTGGAGAGGAGGTACACTCTGAAAATGATGGACTTGGGGAGCCCTTGAAATGATTTTTGGTGACAGAAGGAGGAATATGAGAAAACCATAATGATATCATGTTTTCATGTTTCGTGAAAAAGAGTTAAGATAAAATTTTGTGGAAAAGCTCAAGACATTTTCTTGACTTCTGAACCCTATACAAAAACTGACCTTGGGAATATGGCAATCTCTTTATCCCAATACACCATATATACTGTCTGCATAAGCTATTGCAGAGTTTCATTTAATAAAAAGATTTGCTTTTGCCTTGAAACAGCAAGATTTCAGTATCTTTCTCCCAGCTTTAACCTTTTGCTTCCTGAGATGAAAAACAATTATTCAGACTGAAACTTAGATACTAATACTCTCTCTGGTTTTAGAGTCCTTTGAGAGGCAGGTCCAGAGCCTAGCCTTTCTGTTGACTTCACAGTGATGTGGATCAGCCCAGTGCATGCTATGCTATAACTTATGTCACCTGTTATCCATGCACAGGCTTTCCTTAGATTTATTTTCAATCTGAAAGTTGCTAAACATATTGCTAACCTTTTACCATCTTGCCAACCTATCATTTTCTTTTATTACTTTTGGTCTGCTCCCATGGAAAACTCACACTGACTTTCAAGGATCAGGTTCAAAAGTAGGACAACTTCCCAGCTCTGCAATACATTTCATCTCCATTGGTGATATTTGCAAGCAAAAAAAATGCTAAAACAGGAGGTAAAATACACATCTTGTGCAGCTTTCAAGGCAGAATGTAACTCATTTCTATTTGTATTGTCTGTTAACAGATTTGGGAGATTATTAGGCCTTTCCTACTGTAGTATTTCCTACTGTAGTATAGTATAGTAAAGTATTTCCTACTATGTTATTGTCTTTGCTGWCAAGTGTCAAACATGCTGCACATGTTTCCCAGCATCATGCTAACAAGTCATGTTGACCTGTATTGTCTCAGTGGTATAGACAGGTTCAAATGAGCTCAAGACCTGTTCTAAAAAAGTTTTGGCAATTGCTGTGGGTTGAAGCAGCACGTATCTCCGCAGGTAAAGCAACAGTGCAGAAGTGTCCAACAGAAAAGCCATGCAGTAGCGGTATAGGAATAGTAATAGTAGTGATGATGATGATAGTAATAATAACATGAATTACAGTATTATGTGGCAGCCCTGACTAAGATCAGGACCCCTTGGTCAGGACCCCATTGTATTAGCCATCCAGATAAACAGTGGAAGGTTTTTCCTGAAGATTTTACAGACTAACCAGGAAAAACAGATAAAGGGAAAGACCGACCAAGGTTTTTATCCACCTCTAGTACAAATGGCCAACCTGGATGCAAAGAGATTATGCACAATTCCTTTAAATTTCATCCTTTAACTGTTTTTGGAAAGATGTCATAAATATATGCCTGCAAGAAGACCTCATCTGAAAAACCTTCTGTTTCTTCAGTTTTCCATAAAAGCATCAAAGAAAGGCTAAATGTCTCCAAACACTGATAAATTAGACATGCAGTGAAATGTAGGTTTCCACTTACCTATAAGTAAGACTTATATTCCACCAGTTCCATGGCACAGAACTCAGAACTGCATTCACATCTTCTGGAGTCTGAATCACTTCCTTAACTACAGGTCTGTTCTGTATCCTACTGCAAAGAGTAACTGAGAAATGTAATGCAGAGGATGAAAACCTTAGCAGGGGATTTTATGGGAGAGAAAAGTAATGGTAAGGGACTACTCCATATGTCTTAGATATTAGCTAGAGGGTTTTATCTCTATCAGTAGACCAACCAGCCCATGTGAACTGAGAAAGATGAAATAAAATAAAAAAAGAAAGCTTAAGCACTGAGCTTTTTTTGATTTATTCTGATGATTTCATTTGGGAGAGAAATTTCTACCTTTCTCTCAAAAAATTGCATAAGAACTATCTGTACTCTGCATGCTGGAGAAGAATTTTGCTTTTGGGAAACTATATTAGTCGGTAGTTGTTTATTTACAGTTACAAGCTATGCATTTGTACATATTTAACATCCTGAGTTTTTCCCTTATATGTATATTTTTTTTCAGAAGAAATCACTGCTTGGCAAGCTGCATATATAAAGTGTTGTTATATTTTCTTGTTTAATTCTGCTCAATCTTTTCCTTTTGCTAATCTCTCTAACTGCTTCTCCTGTTCTCTATTCCATTGTTTATGCTGAATAAGCACTTAAGAACAAAATGCAGCACTGTCTGCCTATGACTGATAGTAAACAAAGCTTCCAGGCAATGCAGACATTTCATTAACCTTCAATGATTCTGCACCTGAAGGTGCAGAATCATAGTTCTTGGCTGAGTTCAGTATCAGTGCTTACGTAGGTGCAGTGACTTATGTAGGTGCAGAGATTCAATGACTGTTGATTTTATTATACCTAGGTCTAAATCAGATTTTTTCCTAGCATAATGTACAAAGAAAAAGAGCAGAAAAGTTTAATATATTTTTTGTGTGTCTCTTGAGTTTTCTCATTGCTGACCTGGGATATTGTAAATATTTCTCCAAATCCGGGGAATTAGCTGCAAAGTCCACTTTATGGAAGTTTTCTTCTTGTCTGATTCAGCCCATGAATGATCAGATAACTCTAGGGGAGACCGGAGCAGCTTGTTCCCAAGTGTATTATGTATGGGCTGCTTTTGAGGGGTGCTGATGCATAGCTGAACTTGGCCTTGGGTGAACCCTCTCCTGTATAAATCCCATGTTAGCCAGGACATCTAGATTCTTGACTGAATCTACAGGTAAAGCATTGAGGAGAATGAAGGGACTAACAGTCACCAGGAGAGATCAGTAAGCAGGGGAATAAGTCATTTTCAGAACTGACTTTCCACTTTTGTTGAAATTTCAAAAGGCAGGTATGTGTGGTAGGAGTTACTTCACTTGCATTTAAAATCAGTGCACTATAAGCTTCTGTCTTTGCCTGGGGTGAATAAACCTACTTGTCCGGCATACTGGTTAGAGTTAGTTCTCCAGTTAAATGAAGGCTGTGCAGATGCATCTGTGGTGGGAAAGTTAATCATCTTGTGTAAGTTAATCAATCTGTGTAATCATCTATCCTCAGCCCAACCATATGATCTTTTTTCAGTTAATCAAGGGCTTCTAGGGAAGTCTAATGGCTTGTGTCAGGTTGCAGGCCAGCCCAGATGAACACAACGATCCTCCTGACCTAAGGACTCTTTGCTGAATGAAGATGTGGCTATCAATCAAATAAGTTTTCTCCCTGGCTCTACATTAGTCTGTCTAGATGTCTAAAGGATTATAAYTGAAAACAAATGAATGATGGATGAAAGAAAAATATAACATTTCCCTTTTTTTGGGTGGAGTACTGTCATTGAAACTAAATCCATCATTTCCTTTATCTTGTAACAGGAAAGCAGGATCTGAATCTCTGCTCTTTCATGCCACACAGCAAGGTAGAACCGGGTCTATTTTTTTGTGAYAGCTGCATATACTTGCTATAGACAGTACAATAAAGATAAAGATTGACATTTGTACAGCAAAGACAGACGCTGAAACTATGAGACCTATTTTCCACATTGGCAATCTGCAGTCTGCAGCAGTCAGCAAACACACTGACATTTCCACAATAACAAAAGTGTTAACCAGAACCTAGAGCCCATTTTTTACAAACTATTTAGATACAGCCTGTATCATAGTGCTATATGAGCAGGACTGAATCTCTGGCATTAGAAACTGGTACTCTTGCCTGCAGAAACAGGAAGTGGCTGTGCTCCTAGCCGTATAAACCTCTCTCCTTGGAAGAACATGTGGTTCAGAGCACCTGAAGAGTGTAGGGACACATTGTAACATTGTATGATGACTAATATCTTTGGAGAAAAAYACACATCTTTCCATTCCTTTGATTATTAAAACTTTAGTACTTTTGCTGTTCTTAAATGAAGACAAACCTCTGATTTACCTAGAGGAAGGTGATTCTCACAGACAACTAAAATGTTGGGTAAAGCTTGGGGCAGGCATACTTGCTCAAGAAATAGCTGGCATAAAAAATAATTCTAAATTATTCACTATGTATTTGGTTTTGGTTGTTGAAGTTTGTCTCTTGTAATAATTTAATTAATATATTTACTAAAATTCTCAATATTTCTGGAAATCACACACCTTGTTAACATTTTAGCAGTACTATATGAAAGAAAAGTGTCTTCCTTAACTTACTGCATTTTTATTACAGGGAAGTATTTATTTTCTGCTGCATGAATAACAAAGCTGCTACTTTTATATTTTAAAATATCTGTCCAACGTAATGATCCCAAAGGAAATTAGAATTCCAGTGTGCAATGCACTATGCAAACATTTAGGCATGAATCATTGTCTTGAAGTCTAAATAAATAAAAGGCTAAAATTACGGTTTAAATTAAAGAGAAAGCAAATAAAGACTGACGAAGAATTGTTCATCTTTTACAGTTGGGAAATGGAGTCAATGCAAGACTAAGTGATTTGACATGACCAGGGTCATATAGGGAACCTGTGCGAGCTATTGGCATTGGACAGCAGTCTCCAGACTACCAAGGTTAAATGCAGACCCTTTCTTCTTCTTAAATCTTTCATGTGTTGATCTGGTAAATGGAGCCATAGGGTGGCAGAATGACTGCTTTATCACACTTTTTATTAAGAAAATGTATCAGAGCTATAGCACTTTCTGTATTTTCCCCTTYAATGAACCCTTATCTACATACCTCCCACAAAGCTCTTCTAAGCTTAGTCCCAAATGGTCACCTCATTTCCTCTCCCCATCCTTTTCCTGGTCACATATGTTTTTCTTTCTGTGGTAGCAGCACTCACATTCAGACTTTGTCCATCCTTAGGCAGATGTTTGGGCTGTAAGGAGAACTTCCTTTGTGCAGCAATGGGCTTTTTTGGTTTGTCTTTATACAGCAAGAAGACCAGGTCACCTCAGTGCCCCACAGTACTTTAGTAGCCCATAGATTTATCTGGCTTTTTTTCCTCCCTTGCTGTTGCCAGAGCAAGAAGCATAAGGAACTACTAAACTCTGCTGGAGAGCAAACAAGCTAGGCTATATTTGATCTGTTTCAGGGAGTTACTTTCTCATGAAATGTAATCACTAGAATGAGAGTTCATCTCCCTGTTTTAAAACAAGATATGCCTGATGGAGTCCTACATCCTAGCTTACCAAACTCCAGGCTGTTCAATGCATTGTCAAATGAATTGTGCCTGCAAGTTAATAGAAATAGTCACTTTACTATAAACACAATTGCCTGACACTATCAAAATATGCACTATCCCTCCTGAATTACAATGTGAAAAGATTTTACAGGGAGCYATGTCAAAGGCTTAGATAGCAGAGCACTGTCACTGTTACAAATATTATATCTCTGCTTTATAGGGAAGTTACAGTGAACATAAGGAGGAATGCAATGCTAAACAATGTTATCATCAGTGCACTGAAGGAATGCATTCACTTCTAGTAATGTTATGGAGGGGGTGACCTCAGCCTGCATGCAGCAGTGCACAGCATACAGTTGCATTAATTAAACTTTCTTGACCTTTTGTTCGCAGTAAAATGGTGTCCTTCAGTGCAACTGAGAAAGATAGAAATTCTCCTCCTTCTTGTCTAGTCACTCTGGTGAAGTTTATGTTATTATGCTATTTATGCTATTCTCTATTTAGCACATGCTAAAAGGGTCCATATAAATCCAAAAGAAAGAGGGAAGATTTCTTTTTCTAATGTGTTCTCCCTAGCACTGTGAACATAACCATCACGTACACCACATGATCAAAGTACAGCCCATGTGAAAGCAAAGAGGATGCAATAATATGGAGGCATCTCCCCTCTGTTTGCTGGGATTCAGGTTCTCAGGGAGCACTGCTATCAGTCTGGACAGTTTGATGTAACCCTACCAGCATAGCTGAAGCTATCTGGGCTCARGGATTTATTAGTTGTGAATGTTCATTTTTGTTTTTACTGGGATAGTGCCAGTAAATAAGTCACCAAAACCACTAGCTGAGTGTCATTTGATAGGAAAAGGCTGGGATCACAAGTAAGCCTTCTGTCTTTTAACAAAAAAAAAAAATGCTGAGGTAAGCACTGTCAAACCCAGCTGCATCAACATGATGGTGGGAAGACAAATGAGAGCTTTCACTGCTGGATACAGGGGATAGGGAGCCTACAGCTCTGAAAAACCTCCTCATATCCCAGAAACAGCTGTCATAACTGAAGCTGCAAGGGACTGCTTTTTRAACTACTAGCTTTGATAAGGAGAATTCTCTCACCAACCCACTTTCTAGCAGATAAACACACTTGTGGCAACACAGCTCATCTGAAAGGTGACTGCAGATTTAAATATCTTCAAAGGTTTCCAAACCCTCTTTCTGTAACCTCTTCCAAACTCTCCCAAAGCCTTATGCCCAGCCCTGAGCTGGCATTTCTGAAGTATCTGTGTCTAGATACTGGGGCTGCTGTGCCACATGAACTCAACAGTTATCAGGTAATGTAAAGCTCTCTAGATTTTTTCTATGGGAGGTTGAACTTTACAAAGTTAGATCTGACATTGACACTGTCATTGACAGCAGGGAATCATTAAATGAGCCACAACAGAAGGAACGGGGGGTCAATTTAGAATAAATATTCGAGCGATGACAGTTTTGAAGTGTTTGACCAGCCTCTCTCAGTGCCTATTATGGGGACAGAGGGTCAGTTGGAGTCAAGGGTGATGAAATGTGTGCGTTCACCATCTGACCTACTGCACAGAAGCCAGGTGTGGGTGAAGCGTGAGGGTCTAAGCTCTTTGCGTGCATGTTCGTGTGCGTGTGTGCATGTGTGTGTGTGTGTGTGTGTGTATATGCATGCATGTGCTCATGCATATGTGTGTGGAAAAAGAAGAGAAACATGAGGAGGGGGAGGGAAGAGCTTGGTGCTGGTGGTGGAATGAACTTGAGACAGGGACAACTTTCTCTCCACAGGGCCCATCAGTTTCTTGCAGCTGTTGCCTGGGCAATAGCTGGGGAATTATGAGGAATGCCTGGAGACGATACCCTTCTTTTGGGCTCATGGACAGAGCAGAAGGGGGAGGATGGCTTTTCTCTTTCTGTTTTTTCTTTTTATATTCAGCAGATTAAACAGGCGGGTTGCTGTGGCGACGACACAGAGGAGGTCTCCAGCACACCTGCACCACAAACAAGGAGTCCCGCCAACAAGGACTTAAGGAATCCTGGAGGCAATTTTTTTCTGTGGGAAGCACACTAGCAAAGGAGAAGAGGAGGAAAAAAGAGGAGGAGGAGGCAAAAAGAAAGGAGGAAGAAGAGGGATGGGGGAGGAGAAAGATGAAGAGAAAAGCAAATCAATACTGCGCAGCAGTGCTTGAGGGTTACAGAATAGGATGTGTGTAAACAAGATGCACAAAGACTGTTCATAGAAACACCCTGAGCAAACTGCCACTAGGAAAGAGAAAAGACCAAGTGTTCTTTTGGCTTAACCTACTGAGTATCCTGCACATAGCGAAATCTTTTGGGGAAACCAAAATGAAGTATCTATGGAAATGACAGAACTCGGACATGAGACACAGAGATGTGGATGGGGCGATTAAGGCTGGAAACTGAAGTTACTCTTCTGTGCCTGACTGAGAAGACATATATGTGCTTATGTATGCACATACGGATGTAAGATTTAGTTTCTGAGATGCACACTGCCTTTATAAAAAGGGCTGTAGAGTGGTGTGAAAATTGCCTTCTTCTTCACTAAAAGAATGTATCAAGAGGTAGGCAGAGGTGGGAGGGAAAGAAAAAAAAACTTTTATAACTAAGGAGGTCCTAAAGGCAAACATGCTCCTCTGGAATTCTTTGGCATCTCTCCAGCTTCTCCTAATGAAGCAGTCAGCTCTGTGCAGGCTCACTGTCCTTGCTTCACCTCTCCTGGACATCCCCCTGCCTCTTTCATAGCTGTTGTCCTGTCTCTCCTCTCTTTCCCTTGTCCTTTTTCTCCCTGCAATCCCTTTCCAATCCTTTCAGCAAGTTTTCACATTGTCATTTCTTTTTCCAATATCTAAAATGACTGTTTGCAYGCCTGCAACACTTTCCGATGCAAATAAACACATCAGATTAAATAAAATAATAAAAAAATGTGTGTAGGAACAGGTAGTGAATGCACAAATGAGTCTCTGTTACTGAATATGCCAAAGTGGGACTGTTCAGAGACTTGTTTCTCTGCTCTCTCTCAGACTGTCTTCATTGGAAGGGCAAAGGCTCCCAACAGTCAGGATGTCTGATAAAAGAAGAAAACAGCTTTAAAGTTTCAAAGTGAAGCTGAGAGTTCAGTTGTTCTCATGATCAGTTTCATCTCTGTAAGGAGAGCTGCATTTAGACTATTTGTGAGGTGAGACTGGAAAAGTCAAGTTTCTCCTCCTCAGATGTTAGTAATTTTGATGCTTTTATGGAAAGTAATGGTTTGTTCTGATCCTATAAGTCAGATTTCCCTTTCCTTGTCCTTACGATGACAAGGCTGAGTGTAGCTTTCCTTCTACATATACTGCATTGCAGTAGCTGTGGCTAGGTTTATAGATAAAACACTCTGGAGATTATTTTAAAACATCATAATTGTAAAATAAACCTATCACTCATAGGTTTATTCAGATTCTGAGCTTAGAGTTCGTAATAACGACATCTTTGGAAGAACAACTCTTCTGAGAGATTGCATGTGTTTTCTCCCAGCTAAAGTTAGTGTGTAATGCTTCCCATGTTCAGTCTAGATTGACTGAACTGGGGGCCTCACACAGGGACATGTTTTTACTAGTGGATGGTTGTGTTTTTTTAATGTCCTATATTGTGTTATGTTTAAGTGATATCCCATACTGAACTATATTGTGTACAGAGAATCCAGCCAAAGTGATGAGGGAGAAGATATATGATCCTGAGTCTGATGGCAAATGTGAACTGACTATTTAAAAGAGCCCAGAGCTGGCTGAAGTCAGTGGGATTCTTTCCATGGGCATCCGTGGATTTCTGATCAGGCTTTATGCATTCAGGGAATTAAGCTGTGTTTACTACTCTTCGTCTAGGCCTAGGAGTTTACCTAGAAGGAAAGAATGTGATAGACAAGTCAGTGTGCAAGCCTGAACTACACACCCTGAAAGAAAGAGATTCCTGCGAGATCTCAAAGTGAGGGAAATTAGAGAGAATTCCTGAAGCACCCATCCAGCTCCCTTCCTACATCCTGGCTTCTTGCTGTCATGCTTCCCTCCCCAACTTACAGGTTCCCAAGACGCACATGGCCTTGCCCAATCCACCCCAAGCAAAACATTTGGAGAATAACGACACTCTCTTCTTTGGGGGGTGACCGGGTCTGTCTGTGGCTGGTGGGTCTACTGTGCACCACAACTCCACAGAGAGCCAGTCAGACCCTGGGAGTTTACATGGGACTGAAAGGCTTTGTAGCACAATACCCATTGATGGGTATAAGATAGGAAAGGAAGACATCTATAGACATTGGAAGTATTTTCTGGTGTAAATGAAGATGTTATTCCTAGGATCTTATCAGAAGAGAGGGATCGAAATACCAGATTCTGAGTCAGATTCTGATCTGTTATGTTTTGTAAAGCCTAGGACTATTCTTTTCATGCTAATGGAGTCACTCCAAACTTACAGCAGAGTAACTGGGTGGAAACTAGCCCACGATTATTTGTCGGTAATACCTTTTGTTGACCCTACTTTCAAAACCCAGTATTGTACCTAGGGGTGCAATCCAGAATTTCAGTTTTATTTTTCTGTTAAGCCACAGAAAAGATTGAGGCAAGCTGTTTTAATGATGGTAGAAATAGGCTTTGCTTATGTTACCACCTCCTTGTGAACCTATATATTTTCATATTTATAGAAGCCAAGCTTTATTACAGGGCAGTCTATGACTGTATATCCTTTTCTTCTTCTTTTTCTTTTTCTTTTCTTTTTTTTTTTTTTTGAGAAGAGAGCAGTGTTGCTTCTCCTTCAGTGGACACTACTGCATCAGAAAATATAAACCACAAATAAGACACTGTAGAATCCAACTTCTCTGAAGTGCTTAGATGAAAAAGAATTTAGAATAAATAAGAGTGTTTTTTAACCACTTGTAATAAACATAAGACAACACAATCCACTTGCAGAGGAAAGAAGATTCTGATTAAAGCAGCATTTAGTCAGTGAGTTTTAGTTTGTTTTAGTTACATGGAAAATGATGAATTGTTTGTTTATAACTGAACTGAACTGAACTTTCAATTGTGCTTGACAGTTAAATTTAAAAGAAAATGATATGGAATGGTCTGTGCCTGAAAGAGAAATGCAACACTTTACAAATCTACATAAAATACAAATTGAAAGAAGATTATCTTTGGTCCCTAGTAAAAAAGATGATAAATCCTTCTTTAAAAATACTGCACCAAAAAAATTATGTTTTGCAGCCTTTGTTGACTTCCTGGAGGAGGAAAAAAAAAAAAAAACAGGCAAAGGAAATTCAGACTGCATTTAGAGTCCAACCGTGTGCTAAGTGAGGTTTTACAGAGGCCATAGGACACTGCTATATACTGTTTAGTCTGAAAGCTTTTAAAATGCCAGATACAGAATCTGTAATTTTTTTTTTAAGGGTTACAGGCATTGGTCTGGAGAACTAATAACATCCAGCCTGAGGAGGTATGTGAGCAGAGGATCTAGGAAGGAGCTACTGGAAACTGTTTACCCTGCTTTTCATAGCCTTAGATTTATTCCCAGGACAAATGGGAGGGTGGCAGTGGCTCAGATCTGGGCTTGCATGGCCCCTCCTTTCTGGAGAGGGGGAAGCGCAGTGGGTGGATGTGCGGTGCCACATGCGTGGCAGTCTGAGGGAAACCTGCTGTTCTGGTCTGCTCTTCTTGCTGGAAGCATAACCGTAAAAGTAGCTCTGAGTGGGAGGGAAAAGGGACATACGGTAAAAATCAGGGTCGGGCTGCGTCGAGAGCCGCAGGCAGGCCGCACAGCAGAGTGAATTCCCTGCAGAGGCTGCAGGAGAGGAACGTGGCTTCCCGTTATGCTCTCCCTATGCCTGGCCATTAGCTCCAGTGCACAGGCTTCTTCAGGGTCTCAGACAGGGAAAATGATACTCTGCAGCTGGCTGACACCCGCCCCTCTCCCGGCCTCCGTGAGGAAAAGGGGAAATCTGTTTGTGCGGTGCCCCTCGGACCGAGCTGTTTCTGAGTTCCTAAGGCACTTCAGAGCCCTTCAAGATGAAGGACTATGTGAATGTGAGACAGTTATCAATATACTCTGAATACACATGCAAATTAAATAGCATGAATGTGTTTGGAATGAAATCAACAATTAACATGTTCCTGCCTGCAAATTTGGAATGTGATTAATCAACATGCTCTGAATGACTTTCCAAATACTAGCGATGTATCTGTTGCCAAACTATCCAAGCAATTCTGTACCCATTTAAGGTACCCATCTAGGTCCATGGAAAGGCATCTCACTATTGTATATTCTCATTTGCCCTCTTAAAAGCTCTTGTTTAAAAATAAACATTGCAGAAAGCATCATGTTCCATATTTAAGCCAGCTCTGAAGTGCAGCCACCTCTGGGCTGAAATGTGGCAGCTGTTTAGCAATGCTCAGTCGACCCTGCCTACCATTTTAGGAGAGGTGAAGAACAATATATAGATTGAAATTGTAACGGAATTTTAAATGAAATTTTACTACTTGGAATTTGATGAAGAAATTAGAAATAAATCCTAATTCTATTGGTTTTCACCAATGTAGGTACTACTGCAGAGCTAAGTGACTACACTGAACACCTGAAAAATAATAAACATTCTATCTCAGTTTAGTCTTTCCCTCTTTTGGAACAGTATTTTCAAAACAGTGTTTTATTTTATAGATCTGGTATGAATACTTATTAATCTGATAACCTGATGCTGTTTCCCTGTGATTTTTTGAGCCTTCAGTGTCCCTTTCCAATAGCCCCTGTGGTTTACCCACATTTAAGCATCTGAGTTGGAATAGACAGTAACAAAAGATTAATTCTGTATGCACTTATAACTTTAAATCCCACTCTTCTTGCACACTGCCTTTCAGATGTAAAGTGTTATGTTCTATTAAGGCTAATTGTTATTACAGAGTCCCTCCTTCCCAAAGCACTTCAGGAGCTCAGTGTTACTCTGGAAGGCTGCTCTGGCTCAAGCTCCTCTGTCCTTTTCATCAGCCAGATGTAACGTTTGAGGATTAAAGACTCAACATGTCTTCCAAAGTTTTCATTATATTCAGACCCATGGCCATGAATTTGATTTATATTTTTATATGTTAAGTGAAGTGAATAAATGGGAAGCCCTGGATAGCTGATTCACTCAGTGCAGTAATACTCTGAGTAACAGCAGAGATAAGATTGTTTCTTGGAAAGACTTTTGAAAGTCTTTCACAGCTTTTGCCAAGACTTTATATATTATACATGCATACGAGTATGTGTTTGTCTGATTTTGGTTTTCCTGTTAAATAATTCTACATGTCCTGTACATACAGTCCCAGACCTAAATTTGGACAATTGATAATAACATTCCATTGCCCTGTCATTTTTCTGTGAATTGTGCCTGTGTGGTCTCTCTTGTTTTCTGAGATTTTTTTTTTCTTGAAGTCTTTTCATTATTCAGCCTATCACAGCCACTGGAGTCTGGCTGACAGCTTCCTCCTTTTTTACCTTTCTCTTCAAGAATAAAAGATTTTCTGTTAGGATATTTAGTTTCATTAACTGACATTAGCAAAAACTAAATATTCTGTCTGAGACATTTATATATACATACATATATATATATATGTAGTATTGCTATTTCAGTCTGGAACTTGAAATGTGATTGTATGTGCAGCATAGTGAGCAAATTTGAGTTTATGGTGCTTTATTTTTCATTTAAAAAGCAAGAAGGGATGTAATCAAACGGCCGTAGTGCATTCTAGTGACAACATAAACAGCTTAGGCCTGCAAGCATGTCCTGCACTGTTATTGAAGGAGCTATTACTATTAGAATGGCTATGAGGCAGCCTGAAAACAAATGGTCCTGATTCCTCAGCCTCACCAGAGGTACTACAGATAGGTGTGAGTTCAAACACTGGCATTATGGGCCAATGGGCCATTGCTGCCTTGTGAGGTCCGAATGAGTTAGGAAGATAAATACAGTCAAGGATATGGGTAGAAGAGATGAAAATAATATTTTTTTCCTCTCAAGTCTGGGGAATGTGGTCCACATGGAGTTTGTTGGAGTCTTTTTTGAGTCGTGCTCACAGAGGTTCAAAGGCCTGAAATTCCCTCAGCATTTGAAACTTTTCCCAGCTAGTAGGGTAAAGGCAAAATTTTGTAACAAAACCAGTCAAGGCTTTCAAGTTTTGTGTGATGCTTCTGGGTTTGTACAAGGTTCTTATGCTTTGAGAAACTCTCAAAGGGATGGTTTGACCTAGGAGATACACTATGTGAAAAGCACTTTTGGCATAAAGCTGAGATGAAACCTCAAAATTTATTGTGAAATCTATTCCTTTTCAAAGAGAGCAAGAGGTTTTTCTGCTTCATCTATCTTGCAAAATCAACTTTTCAAAACCAGAAATACACCATCCTTATTACTACAGTCTTCCTGGGCAGCTGCCACTCTGATACAGATGTAAGTGGAACTGGTTCTTGAGCACTTCCTCTCCATCCCATTTAGTTAAAGGATAATATGATGTTTGTCAACACTTGCAGTTCAATACATTTTCTGCCTCCTGGTAATCTTAGGGTTAACAAACCGTGGATTTGGGTTCAAATTCAAAGCTGCAAGCAGAAATGTGCTTAATGATCTCATCCTACCTCTCTCCCCTTGTGACCTGAGCGCTTAGCCAAAAATCAGGTTATTGGAGGTTGTTCCAACTATGAGGAGCAATTGATATCAAGCCAGATATCTTTGATGCAGTCTTTATTTACAAGAAAGACAGAAATTCCTTTTTCCCTGAATATGGAAAAACCAAGCAGAAGATAGCTGTTTGCTCACAACTTCAAACCTTGTGCAACTCATACTAAAAACTGTTTAAACTTGTTCTCATTTCCATACTCTTAGTATTTCTGTGGCTCATGTTTCATGTGTGCCTTCTTTTCTAAGCTTTTTTATTTTCTTTGTTCTTTCACTTTGAAACCATTGATCCTTCAAAGAATGAAATCCCACCAAGTCACTTTGTGCCATTGCTCTGGGCAGCAAAGAGTGCCTGCGTCGACAAAAGGGCTGTGTTTGTTTCAGCTGTGAAAGTATTTAGTAGTGTTCAATGGCTTCTTTGCTAAAAGCTGGCTGTTACGTTCATGGACCTTCATCATAATGGTGTAACCCCAACCCTGGAATTAACTCCTACCTGAATGACTGATGTTCATACAAAATACAGAGAAAATTCCACAAACTCCTGAGGTGGGCATATGAACATTAGGGACCAGGAATAGGATGTAGGAAGACACTTGTTTCAAGTTTTTCCAGAATGTCTGGATTCTAGGCATCGTTCTTAGTGTAGCAGTTTCTCAGACAGAGATGTGGATGACCAGGTATTGGGATGCAGCTGCTTCATGCTTCCATTGACAGAGATGTCCTTAGAGGTACTGAATGCATCTATTCTTCACCCACACTGTGTTGACTGCATCTAAGCTTTTTCATAGCTGAGTAAAAGAATATTAATCCAGCAAAGAGTCTGGAGCAGGCTAGTGCTCACATTGGCTTGATATGAGCTGTTCATCCCTCCTCTCTCGGTGTTGCTTTCTACCCTCATGACTTTATTGTAAGTGTCCTGCCACATCCTTGTTCTCTGTTCCAAAAGCCAGGGTAGGCTGCTCTTGCTAACTCCTACATTACACTCAGTTCCTTGCTGCTGTGAACTGTGTGTCTTTCAGCAAGGTAGGACCTGATTCAGCCTTGGTGAAACAGGAAATCTTTCCATTATTAGGCTCAGGCCTTAGTGAAAGAGAAGACAAGGACAACACTTCCAGAATACTTCTGGTTCTTGCCCCATGCCACACTGCTGCTGCTGCAACAATTTGCAGCAATGTTAAGAGCCCTTGGGCAATCCTCTCCCACCCAGAACTGTCTGTAGACAGAGTCTGAGATATAGGGAGAAGATTTGGTTGTTCAGACTGTGAAGACCACATTCCTTATCAGCTCCCCAGATTGTCCAGAAACAACAGAACCTTCAGACTACACATTGTAAAGATAAACTTTAAATTTCCAAGGAAAATATACTATGGAATTCTCACACATCCTGGGCACTTACTCACTCTGCTGAAATGATGCACTGAGATGCGAAACTCCATTTGGGGTCAATTTTATCATCCCATCATGCATTGAATTCTGGAGTCAGTCTAATGAAGCTGATGTTGTTAATAATTTTAAATTTACACGGGGCACTGGAGATCAGGCTGAACTGGGTTTTCTAAGGCAGCATGGGAACAGTCTGTTTGTGTTGAATATTTAAGCTGTCTGCCATCCTCTTTGTCTTCTTCACCTATTCTGTATGTCCTCTTCCAGAGTAGTATTCTGGTCTTGGAAAAACAGAAAAGGAAAAATACCAAGGAAACAAAATAACTCCAAGAGCTCAGCAGCTCCGCTATCCCACCATCTGTTTAAAAGTACAAAACAGTAAAACAAAACAAAACTTGTGGTCTAACAGCAATCTCTGCCATGAAGGAACAGTGCTATAGTAGAAATTCTCTGCAACACCCTTTGGATCAAAATATTACGACAACAACAAATAGAAGTGACCACATTTAAGGGGAAGTCAAAGAGCTAGGCCATGACTGAGATTCTTAACTGTTGTTTGGAAGTGAAACCTGAGAGCAGAGAAGGCAAAGGGAAAGAAACCTTGTGTTAAGCTGGCATGCACCAGTGAATAAATGGCTGGCACTGGCAAAGCTGCATTGCAGGGGAGCTTTTAACAGTTTGCCACTGCTAGCTGATGCCTCTTTAAGCATCACTGCCAAGAAGCCAAAACTGGAAGCAGGTGCAGGGGCAGAGGAACTGAATGGGGAAAGGGAGAAAAAAAAAGAAAGAACAGAACTTCTGTTGTTAAAATTCTCTTGCTTTCATTAAAACCTAAACAAAGCTTTACTTGAATAATAATTTTTAGTGTGATAGACTCCTGCCTACCCATTTCGCCAATCCTCTTTACATTTATGCACTCAACTAAAAGATTTTTTTGTTGTTTTTTTGTTGTTTTTTTTCCCCCTGCAAAGCTTGGGATTGTCTGAGAGAATGCTGTATGCTGATTATAGCAGCTTTCCTTCAGAGACTGAGAGCATCTGCTTCTTAATGCCCCTTGCCCCACCCCTGAAGCAAACCCCTTTCTGCAGACTCCCACCCCCATTAGTCCAGGGCCTGGGAATAGAGCTGGTTCCTCAACTCAAGTCTCTGTATTTACCGTGCCATGTCACCAGTTCAGGCTCTTAGTGTGCCGCTGTCTGATAAGACACAAGGCAGGAAACAGTTGGTGCTGAGAATTTACATTCTTAAAGACACTAATGTAATGTGCTACTCATGTTTTTTGAAATAGCTTCTGTACCTTTTCCTAAGCCCAGCTATACAAAGTAGGGAAAGGCAGGTACAGGCACATTACTGCACGGACTTGCAGGATAGGGGTAAGCTGTGCGAGATGCTTTGTGAGATGTCTTGGTTACCACTGGGATTCCTGAAGGAGAAGATAGATTCCTTAGAAATAAAGAAAATAAGACCAAAAAAAAGAAAAAAATAAGAAAAAAGAAACTTCTTGTGAGAACGGCAAAGATCAAAAACTTTAAATGCACAAGGAACTGAGGCTTTTCTTCAGTACTTTGCTAAGAGCCTTGATTTTACGAATCATTTAGTAGTTACTGTTCCCATGGATTAGACAAAAAGTGTGTCCCCTTTTAACAGAGCAATGAATTTGGGCTTTCTTGTTGTTCTCTACCTTTTAGGAAATTTCTGGTGTCCTCAATTAAAAATTTTTCTTTTTCAGTTTGCTTTCCCAGAGAGAAATGTAAGACACACTGGACAAGATATAAAAGTTTATGTGTATGGCTGTACTTCTGTATGCCCTTGTGTCTGAACTATTATTTTAAAGCGATCCTTTCTCATGTTCTTAAACACTGTGATTTTAAAACACAAAACTCTGTTTTAAGACCAGTTGTATTTGTTTGCTTACTCCTCACATGTCTCTCAGAAAAGACTGTTAAAACTAACCTGGGCAGTGTCCTACTATTTTGCAACAGCACAGTCCTGACAATGCTTTGATTTTTCCAGTTGTACAAATACTGCTTAATTTGAAAGAAAATTCTCACACTTTTTCAGTTTATACTGCGTATTATACGACTGCTGTATTTATACTGACAGTTAATTTTCCTCTATTTAACTTTTTGTTACTATCCAACTACTTATTATTCTCCCTTTTCTGAAAATATCCAGGAAATTAAACACTGAGATTGGTTGTGTCTAGTCCGTAACTCGTCTTTTCTTTATAATGGCATCTTGTTTGGAAGGTGCTAACTGCTTTAAAGTGATAATTCAGACTCACTTCCTCTGGGTCAAGAGGAATTGGAAGCATTCAGTCTGCTTCAGGATCAGAAGTGCATGGAAGGCACAGTGCAAAAGCTAATTTAGAAATGAGCAATGAACTCAGTCTGAGCATTGCTCGGTAAGTGTGAGTTAGGGTGTGAGATAACCCTTCAAAACGGAAATTGGTGTAGACATTGCAAGCTTTTCAAAATAGTTATCCTAGGCTTTCAGGATGTTCCCTCCAACTCTTACAACCTGTGGAGACATAGTCTTTCTTCAGATGAAAGCTGAGATTCTCACATGAATGACTCCAGTAACTGGAGTTTCTTACAAAGGTGCCAAAATGTTTGGTAACATTAGAATGGAGGGTAAGCCTCGGTTCCCTGCAAAAAGGGTGAACAGACCTTTTCTGTTCCCTGTGACACAACACCACACAGGACAGAGCCCAAAGGTGTGAGACCATTGTGACCTTTTCAACATATAGGACTTTCTCAAGCCCTGTCTTGAGACCCGCTATCCCCACATAGTTTTGTCATGTCAGTAGTTGTTTTTAGGAACCACAGTGAAGTTGTCCCACTGTCTTTATTTGCATCATAGGTCAGGCTGAAACTTACATGGGGGAGGGAGTGATATGGGGAATATGCTGCTCCCATCCTTGTGTACAACACGAGCTTCCAGACGGTGCTCTTGGTGAGGTTGTTCAGAGGCTGTGAGAGGTAGGTGGAGGACCAAAATCAATGATATGCATTCAGGGTCCATTCTGGTGTATGGTGGGAAGAAAGGCAATAAGGAGGGCGCTATTACTTTACTGTGCCTCTCTTGCCGCTGGTGAGCAGACTGGAAGCTTTTGCGTAGAGGATGGATCTGAAGCCCAAAGGAATCAAGCCAGAAACTTCTTTCTCTGCTTTTCATTTTAATCCTTGCACTGACATCTTCCTAAACATTTAAAAAGACTGGAAGAGAGCTTACATTTCAAAGGATTAACGCAGCAAAATGGAACACTGTACCTTTAAGCACTTGATCCCTGCTAAATGCTACCATGACTTATCTGATTTTATTTCTGAGGCATTCAAGAAAACATTTAAAACTCCAAACACTTTGCAATTTTTGTGCATGATTAAAAGTTTAAAACAATGAGTGTTCTAAGGTAGCAAACATATATTTGTGTGTGGAGAGATACACGGATAGGTATGCACACAGATGTGCACACATTTTAACCAAAGCACAATAGCTCATTAATAAAGACATGAAATTGCTAATGGTGTACATTTACCATAAACTGAACTAGTTTAAAGATACAGTAATGAGGCAGAAAATAATAGAGTTAAAAAAAAACACAACCTAATACAGCCAAGACCTATTAAATGAAACCATAGATGAAGGGAACTTATGTCATCAGTCTTTGAATTTTGTACATTTTGAACATCATCCAAAAATGGTAATCCACTGTTTGAAATATAATAGCAGCAGAGAAGGAGGAATGGTCTCCCCATTACAAACATATAGCCTCAAACATTCAAATCCTACTGTAAATATATCACATACTGTATCATGTTTCTTATGGAAAATGACTTTTTTCATTTTAATTTTCTAACCCTTTTGTCAAAGGTTAGTTTTTGGCAAAATCAAGACATTAATTATTCTTTTCCATTTTACTCTGCAGGAAATATGCTTTCTCTGAAATAAAACAAATTATTTTGTATTTCCATTTTCATCATGATCTGTATGTATACATATTGAAATTCCATGAACCTTGAAGAGAATTTACCTATATGCACGTTTGTGCTTTCTTAGTCTTGGAACTGCACTGTTTTTGTTTAGTGAGGTGCTGCACTTAATGATCTCTACATTTATAATGTGTTGCTTGGTTGGGCTCTGAGTGCTGTGTGTCTAGAAACACAATAATAGCAATGTAAAGTATGTAACTAAAGATCGAGCTACCTTGAATTTACTGACAAGCAGACCAATAAAATGGCATAAGTAAAATTCACTATCCTTTGAACCAAGCATTATTCTTGCTGGAAGTTTTGTGTAGATACAGTGCCAGTAACACACCAGAAACACTCAGCACCTTCCAGGATTGGATACTCAAGTATTTGGGGCCCAATTTCTACAATAAAACACAATATTAGGCCATCATTAGTTTCCGCTGTGTTTTTAATATATAAAATCAAAGCCTGACTCCTAGCTTTTCTTGTTTTAAGTTCCGGTAAGTTGTATGAGGACTGTTGTTCTGTATCATAAAACTGACTCTCCTTCCATTAAGAAAGCAGTTGTTTCATTTCCCTTTTCAGCACTTTTTCCAGCAAGTATCTTTTTTATTGTGATTTTTTGGGTGGAAGAACAGAAATATTGCCATCTAAATAGCTTGCATTGTATTTATTCAGTATTGAGCAGGACATGAGAGAAAAGATTCATGGTGTCTGTTTCTGGTAGTAAACTTTTACAGTGTAGTGTATTTCTTTTCACTTGGGACCTATCAAAAATGTGGTTCTGATGCTGCACATTTTGGGCAGCATCATCTCTGACTTACAAGTTATATGTTCTCTCACAGTTATTTGTGTTGCTTTTATGGTATTAAAATCTAGTATTTGTTTCTCAAAGCCTGTGAAATTTCATCAGCACCTGGCAATTGTCACATTTCATGTAGCTATGAGAAGGGGAATGGAGGAGGGTGTCCCATATAAGCAAACAGGAAGTCTGGCAACAAAATGAAAGAAGACAAACATGACAAAAAAACTGTGAAGCCAGAATCTCCGTTAGCCAAGAGGTATAGTATGGAAGTCATGCTTTCAAGTGGGGAAGAGCCAAAAAGAAATAAATAATGCTGTTCCAGAGTATTGTATTAATGAAAGTGGCAACTGAAATGGAAGGTTTACATAATTCTTCACTGAGCATAAATAAAACTGGCAAGGTAATGTGCATTAATACTGTATACATTTGGATAGGTAGTTGAGCGTGATTCTGTTCTCAGACATGCATGATTTTTGATATTTTTTTTTCCTATAAGTGTTGCAGCCAAGATGAATGAAATGTAGATGCCTAATGCATTTCCCATTTTTAAAAAGATTATATGAATTGGAAAAAGTTTGTCTTTATTCAAACATATTTACCTTGTCTCTTATAAACTCTCGAAGTGGGGCTCATGCAGGCCATAATTTATGCACAAGTTGGCTGCTGAACCAGTACCCAAAGTAATCCTATTACTTAAAGCATCTTTTTTTCTCCAAGATGCTGTATTTTCTGTGTGCTCTGCCTCCCCTTTACATCCTCATTTTTCTTTCTTCACTACCCATATCCACCCAAATTTATTCACTTCTTGGTAACAGAGCAGTTCCTTTCAGCTTGTTGTGTAGCTTCTTCTTTCAGAACTTTGGACTAAGCATAAGTGAACTTCTCAAGCCACAGAAAATAATTCCTTTCAGCTAGGACAAGAATACATGTCTTCTGGATGCTCTCTAAGTAGAGAAAAAAGTCAGATGGGCTTTTAGATATAGAAGACCCAGAATATCAGGAGCAATTGTAAAAAAAAAAAAATACTGTAAGAAATAGTAGGTAATATTCTACTACAGTAGAGATCACACAATGCAGCATGAAGATTTTGTCTGAAGAGAGCTGCTCAAAAACCAAGGCACTATTTAACTCACTCTTGCTGCTAAAAGAGATTTAAGCTATTCATAGATTTTGTGTGTAATCTCTTTACGGAGGGGATTTTTCTTTTCCCTGCCTATACTGAAAAGAATAGTCTATATATCATATTTCCTTACATATTAACGCTAAGACCATAAATTTATTATTTTCATGGATTTTCATAGCAAAATGATGCTTAGGCCCTAATTTCTGGCCCATTCAATTTTCAAGCTGGAAATGAGCACTCAGCAGGGCTGTCTTGGAGTGAAGATAAAGCAAGCTGGGGTCTTACYGTTACTAGAAACAAAGATCAGCTGAAGGCAAACATGAAGATATTATACACTTTTATTACTTGTCAATAATAAATGCTTCAGATTAAGCTGATCACTTTTCAGGAATGAAGAATTATTTCACGGGAAGGTTGGAACATTAGTAATGGAGACTAGCAAAGAGTCCTGCTGCTGCTGCTGGAAATAGGCAAATGACAGTAAGCTGTTTTTCAGCATAACTGGGAATCTGTTTCTGACTATTACTGGGGTTCTTTAATGCTTCTCTGATCACTCTGACTTGTCGGAGTACCATCAAAGGCGGGACCACGCAACTCACAGTAAAGTCAATTGGAAATGAGGGTGGTTGCAAAATCTGCTTCAAAGTTCTTACGACCTGAAGGTTAAACAACTGTCATTAGCAGGATTAAAATTGGCATAAAATATGGATACACTTGTGGCGAGATTTTTAAAGCTGCAGGAGGGTTTTAGACAACAGCTTCCATAATATTTGGTAAGTTGAGTGCTTAGATCACTGTTTTCATCCACTGGAAAGCTCCTGTTTAATTCTTCCATTCCTTAGCTGTAACTTAAACAATGGTTTCTCAGGTTTTTCAATTTATTTTTAAATTTCAGAGGGGCATTGGTCCACAAAGAGAACATGTGATTGCAAACTTTATTATTTCAACAAGTCAGTGTCTTTTTGTTTATCTGAGGAAAGCAAAAAGCATCCAAAACCACTATTCTTTTTCTCTTCATAGGGTGAGACTTGTCTAGCTCAAAGAAAATAAAAACATTTATTTTTCAGATTTGGATGGGAAATCAAATGCATCACTGTAGTCTGGACTTTTTTTGCTCACTGTTAATTATCATTTATAAGTTACAGCTGAGTCAGAAGGACAATTTCAGATATGGTTCCAGTCTTCCTCCAAAGTTTGGGAGGTGTTCAGTTTTGGTACTGTTTATTCTTTAAATAAATAATAATAACACTCTTACATAGCATGTTTTGTCAGTAAATCAAATGCTTTTATAAAGGAGTCCTTATTCAAGTTTTATGGAGGGGAAATAAGAAACAGGGCTAGAATGGCATGTCCAACGTCAGTAAGAAGCTCAGTGGCAATTCTGGGACAACAACAACTCTGATCACCTGAGTATCAGTCCAGAGGGACTGCCTATCATTAGTGATAAGTAAGGCTCCATAAACTGGTCAAGGAATGTGAAATTTCAAAGAGGTTTTAGCTTCTTGTATGAAGTATGAATTTGGTCCAGAGTGTGGTATTATAAACCATGCATGCATTAGTGATATTGTACAAATATTTAAAGATGGATCTAATCTATCTAATTCATATTTACATAATTAGCTCAAACTCAGAGAAATTAAGACTTAAGATTCTCCTCAGAAAACTAAAGGCAGGATATGAGCTTCCATCTTTCAAAAAAATCCCTACAAAGTATGCTGACCTCTCAAGAAAAAACAATAAAACCAAAAGTACAGCAATGAGAAATGTATTTCCCTAAACTTAACCTGTGATCTGAGAAATAAGCTGAGCAATTTCTCATATATCATTGTTAGTAATGGTCTGCAAACCAAATTCTACCCTAATTTTTACCTCTGCAACTGCTTTAGGTTTTTGCTTCTATAAGAAGTTTGCAAAGATGCAAATTAGAAATTATGTATTAGGAATCTGTTGTACAATGTGAAAGGAGACAATCCAGCTAAAAGCTTCCTCAGTTTCCTGGTTTGTGGAACACAAAAATCACAGCAACATTGTTTGTTATCACTAGTATATGAAAATATGAGCCTGAACCTACCAAAGGACAAAATCTGTTGAAGAAAAAGCACAGCTTTCACACAGTTATTTTTCAGAGGAGCAGTATACTGCATGTCTAGCATGTCTATTAGTTTGATGGAGTCTTTTTTTTTTTTTTTTTTACTAAGATGACCATTGTGTTTTTTAATAGTAATATAAACAATTCATTAAATTTGGAATGAAATGTCCTTTGATGTCAAAACATTTCAATAGGTTTTCAAAGATGAACTGCCAATGAGTATTTTCACTGGCATAGTAACAACTCCTTGTATGTCAATATAAGCCTAATTTTCTTTGCTAAATTTTGCATAATTCGAATACACACTGCAGCCTAAGATGAAACCAAGAATGTGCTTTGTAGTTTAACTGCAGATGGAGCTGAGTCAAAAGTTTGGATCAAGTTCCAACCTTTTTCAAAGCTTAGGGGTGTTGGATCTGGCATTGTGGTRATTTTGTACTTCAGTGCGGTCAATGGAGGCATTCTTACTGGGTTACACAGGAATTGTATCAGGCTCTCACAAGGTAATGTAAATGGACAGTGGTGAACAGTACCGTAAATTTCTTTATTACAAGGGCATGGACAGTAGTATTTTGCAAGGAAAAAATGCTTAGCATCAATACTTAAAGTCCGATCGTATTTGCAGCTCAAGAGTTCTGTTTATAATATGACTGTTATTACCAAGGCAACTAGCAACTAGCAGTGGAAGTATTTGGACTTATTCTGTTTGATACACCAGCTGAGTATAAAATACAAATGTGAAAAAAAGTTAATTTGCATGGTCACTGGATGAATTTATTCTTTACAATAAATATATTAGTCATTTAACCTCATATGTATGGGGTTGACCATGCTCTTTATTAAGCTCCTGTAAGAATTCTCACTTCTTAATAAGGCTTTCTTTTCTAGCCAAAGGAAAAAAATAATAGTACTTTATCAAAAATCTGTCTAGAAAAATAATGTTTTTGGCTTATCTCTAGCTAAGAAAATATTGTCCAAATCAATTTCAATCACATTTTATTAAACAGAAACCAAACAGCAACACAATTCTCTGAAGATAAGCTTTAGTTTACTAAAATCCATACTGGAGCCCAATTTTTTAACCACCTAGGGCTTCATAGCATAAAAAAATAATTTSTGTATATGTGTGTGTATAGTGATATTAGCCAGCTGCATGCAGCTGGGTAGTTAGCAATTGCATAAGCTGGGCTAGATTTTCATCAGGAGTTTCTATGGACATCCATGGCACCTGAAGATATGGACTGTTATCTTCCTACCTATTTTGTATATCATAGACAGTTGCCAATCCTTTTTAGCTGGAGCATAGTGTTTCTGCAGCAAAAATTGGCAGCTACATGTACGTCATGTGCAAGCTTCTTGCTAGGAGACTGTAGTACAACATCCTGCAGTTCTGGGTATGCTGCTAAGGAAGCACCATATAGAATTAGCACTAGGGGTTTTGATAAAAAAATTAATTCCAAAGAGGATATGTTAATAACAGAAACTGAGGATGTATTGAAGGAAATGTATAACTTAAAGGGAGTCTCATATCATCTGAAGATATAACCTTACAAAACTGGTGAGATTCAGACAGGAGGACCAACAAGGTCTCATTTGATTGGACATTAGTATACATAGAAAAAGGATGAAACACGCTGATGTGGTCTTGTGAGGCTATAAATATATGCAGGTATGATACATACCCCAAATATTGAGATTTTCATTCTTCTGTAAAACTGTATAGTGATTTTCTGTGTCTTGCTTTTGCAGGCCCTGGAAATTTTGGAAACTTCAGAGAGAGCAGTTCTGTAAATGTCTGCTCTTAGGGTTTATGAGACTGGAATGGTCTGTAAGGGTCCTAGTGGTGTGCCAAGGAACAAAGCGCTAAATTCAGGTATCACACATGCTGGGCAAAGGGTAGGCTGTGCTGTGGTCAGCATGCAACATTAAGAATAGAAAAAACTATCCATTGATCTTTGGATGGAAGGTCTTTAGGCTCTGTCACTCAGTGACAACCAGCAAAGCTACTGGGTAGAGAGAAAAAAATACAAATTGACATTACTGCAAGTTTAAAAGTATCTTTCATTTTTTGCAGAAGAAAGAAATTGAAGCACTTGAAGACTGCTATCTCTTACATATTCAGAGGCTGGGTTTACAATGCCAACATGAAGTCAGGTCCTTTATGAAGCTCAGTTTTTATGAATCACTTGTAGTAAAAGGGCACTTCACTCTCCAAGATCTTTCAGGTTTGTCTTTCTTAATGAGAAGACTGTTATGAAGAGTGACATTTGAAGCTGTGGTTTTGTGACAAGACCATTATCCTTTGGAAAGGGGACAAAAGCCACTAGCTTATTTAAACAGATTGTTAGGGGATAACTACCCACTTTCAGTTGCTCTTTACACGGAGCTAAACCCATAGCTCAGGAGTCAAAAAATGCTCTAAGGAATGGAACAGCAAGAGCGAGGCTGCTTCTCAAGGGAGGACAAGCCAGGAGCTGAGGGTGACCTCACACCAGCAAAAGATCCCAAGTGGCAATCAGTGGTACAGTTGTACTTCTGTAGCCATAACAGCTGGAGGATGAGAGGAAAAATCAGGGGGTGGGGAAGTCTCTGAGTGTGTGAGTGTCATGGTTAATGTCAAGGGGGACAGTTTCACAGGTGAGGGCACCCCTTGGGTACTCCTCCCATCYATAGAAATGAGTATGGTTAGGGCGGATCAGGGCTGGGGAAGGATCTGGGTGCAGTGGACAGACTCAGAAGCCACAAAACTCTGGGCACACTGATCTGGACACTCCACTGCCCTGGGATGGTGATGGCAAGGGGCATCATGTTGGGGCGAGCTGGTGTAGATGTCCCCAGCTACACTCCCTTTGCAGTGGTCAGGGCAGGGGGTGTAGCTGGGGCATGTGGCAGGTCTGTGGCCTTTCTCATCACAGCGAAAGCATGCTTATTCCCTCCACTTGTGTTCCCACTCGTGGGATGAAGGATGAGGTTGAGAGCACCTACCTCCATGGGCTCCTCCTCGGTGGCTCATAAGGAAGGTAGAGGAAGGTGCCTGGGCTCTCCGATGGGTTCAGGTGCACTCTCTGGTTTGACATCAGGTGCCTCTCTGGAGTGACAGTGGGGCTGGAGAGCTGCCCCAGGCTCTACAGCCACTCCACCTTCGCTGTCCCATCCTTGAGAATGACTGTCAGCCCTGACCTATAGTGGGACATTAGGGCTTGCTCCCCCAAAGGTCAGTTTCCGTGGCCAGCTTCATGAACTGCATTGTATGGTGGATGGCTGACTGACAGCCCTGCTCTATCTAGGACCCTCAACCACGGCTGCAAGGCTGAGGTCCCTGAAAAGCTGCTCCAGAGCAGTGAGCAAGAAACGGGGCTGTTGGGCAGGGGACGCTGCTATCTACATGAGGGTGAGCCCTGCTAGGATATTACTGCTGAGGAGTGGCTAACATCTGTTGAGTGGGCAGTAAAGATTAGCCACATCTGACTACTATGAGCCCGTAGCCTCCCCTGACCCCGTTAAAGGGTTTGGGGAGCAGGGGACTGAGCGCAGGGGACACGAGTGATGCCAGCAGGGCTTTGGCGTGCCGGTGCATGCTGGCTGCAGGTCCCTGCAGGGATGGGGGCTGGCCTGTTGCTGTGGGGCAGTGTGAGGTGCTCGTGGTGACTCATGGTACCCGGCTCTGGGGATGCCTCTGGCACAGCTGTGGGACCAGGACCCATGGTACCCAGCTGTGGGGGTGCCCCGGCTCCTTGTGGGGCACAGCCCTGCAGCACAGCTATGGGGCAGCCCCTGGCTCCCTGCAGGGCCCAGCCTGGCTGCGGGGGGTTACAAGCACGTGCAAGGTCCTGATGTTCTGTTATATTTACTCTGCAAGTCATTTGTGCATTGATTTTTCCAGTCAGCATATTTTGTGAGCATATTGTTTGATTTTTTTTTTTAACAAATCTGTGATTGGTTATGCATGAAATCATTATCAAAACTTGAGTTCAATTATTATTTCTGAGCATGCTGGTTATCCAGGGGTGAGTAGTTAATGGGTTTACTGAAAACATTTGTGTTGGGGATCTGTGGACACGTCAAAGTAGACATAGACTCTTCTCTCTTCTCCTCAGTTTTTGCTTATGGTGTAAAATCTGTATAAATCACTATAATATTGATTTGTTTGAGTGAAATGAGAATTTACCTGTACTACAGACAATATTCAGGAAAAGACATAGGAAAGTAGGTTCTTGTTTATTTGTACGGATGGATTATACCAGCTAGTCTTCCACATTTCACAATTGTCCTCAGGAAATGAGACTTTGTCATTTGGTTATCATACAGCAGTAGTTGTGAACTTTTTTTTTTTCTTACATTAAAAAAAGTAAAATTCCCAAGAGCTATAAGAATATTGAATTGATCTTAGGTTGTGTTGTGAGATTTCAGTAAATAAATAAATAAATAAATAAATAAAGTGAAATACAGGGTGAAATGCCACCATTCATAATTATACAATGTTAACTGTTAGTCAATTGTTAGAAAATAGTCAGCACTTCAGGTGCTCATATCTCAAAGTGAGATATTAGTAAAAAAAAAACTTGCTGCCTATGAGGAATTACACCCCCGCCAAGCTCAATCATTGCTGTTGGAAGTAAACTCTTGTTTATTTGCACAGATGGATTATCCTAGACTGTATTTCTGTTAATGTCTCTAGTTCCATCAATGTCTTAGGGACACAGCCTACCTGAAAGCATGTATTTGTTTCTGCCAGCATGGGGGATCCCCATTTGGGGGAGTGGCATTGATGGGGACAGAACTAGCTGAATGATGATTTTTATTCTCCGTCCTCCAGTGAGGACTCAAGCACAGAGCAGTTTCTGGCCTCTGCAGCAGGGCAATTTTGTGACTTTTTCAGTAAAACTGTATCAGATCACTGACATTTCTTTTCCAAATCCATGTGCAAATATTGTTTATATATGAATCCTTTTTGATCTTTTAAATAGGTTTTTAACAGTCTCTCTTTCACACTAACCATATACACCATTACTCTCTTAGGTGAATTGAAGAAGCTGAAGGGAAAAATGCAAATTATTTTGACTATTGCTCTGTTACCTTCACTCTCAGACTTGGCACCTTAGTATCCTGTCTGCATTATGTTAAAAGCAAGTCATTGACTTGCATATAAAAAGTTTAGATGTGTTCTGCAATTTCTTAAATTTCATACGCTGGACCACTTAAAAACTTGAAAGAATCAAATTTTACATAGCACCTGTCAACCTAAGGGCCAGCCCTCTGATTTATATACAGAAATATAGGGTAAAGTTTCAGGATTGCCAAATTGTTCACTTGAAAAACAAAGTAATTAGAAGAGGGAAAGAAATGGAAGAAATCCTTTGTGTTTACTGTCATTCTCTAATGGAACAAAGTTGTGCTATTGCCTGTTAACCCCTTTGACAGGTTACCCTAGTTATCAGAAAGAAGGGCTATTTTTTCCAAAGGACATATCAACCATGAATTGGCCACTCAGGGTCAAGATCTATCCTCATTGAAGAAAAAATATGTTAAAAAATATAACAATCTTTTAAGATGCCAGCTGTTAAATTCCTTGTCTTCCCTCTATCAGCTTCTATAACTGTATAGCAGTCCTTAAATCTTGAAAGGACTGTGAAGCTATTGCTTTTGAAGTTAGCTAATAAATCATGAAAAATATGAACTTCATCCAAATTGAAATTATTGCTGAAAGCTAAATTACATAATGCAGTTAGATAGCCAGGAGCCAGCTCCATCTGAGAGGACTGGGATGGATAAAGGCTTGCCTTCTACTCACCTTCCAAGAGAGGTGAGACTGACGTGCAGAGAGAGCCCAACAAGGAGCTCTTAGTTAAAGGTGTTAAGACAACAGTGCACTAAGGAAACATTGTTCAAGATGCCTAGATGAGAGACAGGCAATAGAGGAGTTCAGGGAAAAGCTTTGTTTAAAGAAAAAAAAAGAAAAGAAAAGAAAAGAAAAGAAAAGAAAAGAAAAGAAAAGAAAAGAAAAGAGAAAAGAAAAGAAAAAGTCTCCACAAAAGAGCAACGGGAAAGGTACAGAGATACAGTAGCAAAAGCTGCACTGCAGCTGGGGAATGAAAAGTTATTTGTAGCCAAAATGCAAAGGAAGAGTTGTTCCAAAACCACAGCTGGAAAAGAACAGAATCGGAGATGCTACAATGGAACAGGACTTCTTCATTACACCAAAGTGGAATCCTGGTCCCCTGAAAAACAATAAATAAAGCTTTTATTAATGTCAGGATGGCCTATGATTTTGCACTAACCTATTCTATGATACCCTTCATGAAGCTGCTCTACAGCTCTCACTAACAAAGTAGCTAGACCAGTAGTAGCTTATAGCTGCTGCTTCAGAAATAAAAATACCTGGCTTGCTAGGTATAGCATTAATATGCTGTCCCTGTCCCTCCCACCCCATATGGCTGCAGCTCCGCAGATGGAGCAGCGTGATGTACTCCTCACTACAACCTTTTCTGCTGCCTTTGTACAAAGCATGTCTGCTTTGTGCTTCCTGCACTTTGCTAACACTTACTGATCGTATGCCTTTAAAAATATTTTCTATCTCTAGTTATCCATACTTCTTTTTCTTGTTGGCAGACTCCATAAGACTTTGAAGAAGTAGTTAGGGTTGAAAATCCACCACTTCGACACAGTGTTTGTCTTTTGAAATGAATTCCATCCTGAAGCAAAAGCTCATTTCCCACATGTTTGCTCAACACAGAACATAGCTTTCCCCACTTTTTCCCCTGACCCTGCCTTCGCATCTCATGCCTTCAACAAAATGGTTCTCTAATTTAAACAAAATGTTTACAGTATTTACCTATGAAAACTGAATTTTGTTTGGGGGGAAATGGCAACTGGATGCAAGGGGAGCTTCATGCCACAACACAAATATTTTGGTTTTTGGAAAGATAATGAAATGCAGGGGAAGGGAGGGGAATAAATGAAGCTATGTGAATTTCTGCCCTCCAGGAAACCCAGCAATGGCAGGCCCTCTGAAGTATATTATGGAAGTTAAAGGATGAGATTCAGGACTGCCAGCATCTCTTGAAGAAATTCCCAAAGGGCCTTCTGCTTCTGCGGTGCTTCTGCGGTGTTTCTATTTTCAGAGTGTTCACAGGTAACACCTGGCTTGCACCCAATTGGAAAGGAGAAGAAAAAGAGAGAGACAGAGAAAGAAAGAAAAATAAGTAAAAAAAAAGTAGTTGTGAATTTTGCCATTTTGTCTGCTTGGTTGCCTGCCTGACTTACCTAACTTTGGGGAAGAAAGAGCCAACTTCCTTCCATTTTAATAAGAATAGCTTGGCAATTGTAACGAGTCTTTGCTGTGCTATGGTCAGCACAGTGCAGACAGCAGTTTCAGACTGATGAGCAAGGTCCTTTGATGCACAGACTGATCTGCAGTTGTGTCACATTTTCTGCATGTAAAGGCAGCAGATAAAAACTTTGTAAATGCTGAAGGTTTAGCTATAACACTTTTGATGAAGCCTGTAAAATCCGCCCAGGAACATCCTCCAGGTAGAAGCCTAAACCTAGCATAGCTCCTATGAGACCTAGTAACACAGATAGTCATGAGGACTATGCCAGTTTCAATCCTAATACTTGTGCTGCCAGAGCAAGTGAACTCCAGATGCTATCCTTCATGATAAGGCAAATCTAGTATCTCCTCCTAGCTTCACATCTGAAATCCTTGCTTCTCTGCCCATCTGGTCCAAAACTTAACCACAAAGGTAAATCTGACAAACCCACACCTGAAGCAGGCCTGTCCGACCTCTCTCTTTAAGGATGGCCTGGCATCCTCTGTCTCATCCAGTTCCTGCTCCGGATGGTCAGTCTCATCTAAGTCTTGTGCTCCAGTCTGGACACAGCCCTAATTCTAGACTGAACCCTTATTCTCATCTGAAACCTCTTTATGCATCTGAATCAGAAACTTTGATTGGATATCACTTGTGTTGTTAGTTTTTAATCTGTGAGCCCTTTTGCACCAAGCCATAGTCACTAGTTTTTGACTGAATTGCAGACTTACTCTCATATACCCATCTGGCTCTATTCCTCATCCACACTGCAATTTAAAGAAGATATGTGTATATATATGTGTATGTATATATGGAATAAATCTATATATAAAATATATACACGCACACACACATACACATATATAAGTGTATGTATATATGCATAGTCTCAAAACTTTGCTTGATTCTGTCTTGGCAACTCATTCCTAGGTTGCATACGTTACCTCAGACGGGAACCATGCAGTTCTGAGGGAAGGCAAGCCCATGGAAGAAGGCAAGGTTAGGCACGAAGGGCTTGCAGAGTTACTTTGTAGGGATGTTAGCTTTTCTCCCTAGTTGAAGTGTGTCTGCAAAGATTTTACTCTACTACAAGCCTTTAGSAGCATGGTGGTAACTATTTTTGTAATGCAAATGGTGATTTACACAATGCTTGGAAAACATTGTCTGCAAAGTTTTTCAAAATGGTTACAGATCTTAGAAGGCTGGGTGCAGTCTAGAATGTATAATAAAATATTCCATCTAAGTAAAACTTTTAGGACTGAGCCTTAAGACAGTCTTAGTACTTCAATATTATAGTTACAGTTTATGCATACTTACTATTCAGTATCTGTTTTATTAATGCAATAGAACATGTTTTTCATATTAATTTAGATAAAGAATTGCTTGGCAAAATATTAGAATGAAGAATGTGCATATTGGACTTCTGTCAGCTATTTCAACAAGAACAAATATTGGTGGCATGTTGATATTTGTTCACTTTTCCATTCTAATATAGGGTGGGGGGGGGTTTAGAATTATAAAATGACACATCATTCTTTTTTCAATAACCAAGTCAGCAATTACTGTGAAATATGATCATTAAAAAAAAAGAAATAATAAAATAAATTCCCTTGCCTCCTTCCCAGCAACAAAATTTATCTGCTGTCTGATTTCCTCAGTGTATTCCAGACTTGACATCACAATAGAAATGGTTGGGAAACTGTCCATTCCTTGTGATCCAGACATGCAGCTGGACTGTGGGGAAGTGGACATGATTTGAACTCCCACATCTCCTTCCACCAGGTAAATGCCTATTGTACCCAACACTTGTTTCTCCTGAGGTGTATTTGGGTTATTCTTCTCCATTATTTCAAGAAGATACTCTGCATCTGACTGAAGTTTTAATGAGACCGGTGCATTCTTATGAAAAAATTTCTATCTTGTTGGGTTCTCTTTTCTTATGAAAAAATGATTTTGTCAAAAACCAAAAAATAATTCCAATCTAAGAAACATATGCTTTTGGAGAAACAATGTTGTCTTTTTTCAAATTTTAATGTGATCAGGCTTAAGTATTAATACTTAGGTAGCGCTTAATTATAGCCAGAACATTCCTGCCTGAGTTCTACATACTATAGCATTAGTGGTTGTGACTTACTATGCCCTAAACTATGTTACCAGGAGTTTTACATTAGGAACCTACAGAAGGAAGGATCATAATATAATTTTGGTCTCCACATATATCAAAATATCTCCTGTTTCTGAAATTAGGGACCAAACATTCAAGAGAAAATGTCCTGATGGCTTGTGGAAAGGTAGTGAAGGGAAAATCAAGCCAAGGCAGCTTAAGTTCTGAAGGCCAAATTGCTGTTGGACTTTCTACAATATCTTAGAATAGAAGGGACCTGGCGCAATGCTGATCATCAGGGAACCTTTATCAGATGAAAGAACAATAGTTGGTGTTATGCTGAGGGCATTAAGCCCTCTTCCTGAAGCAAGAGGGCATGGGGATAAGATGCCCAGAGCTCCAGGAACACGACTTCAGCCTCAAGGCAGACAACCGACTGTCTTATGCTATTTTTTAATTTCTGTATGACTTGCCTGCCCCCTGAATGCAAACTATACCAGGGTACCCTCTGGAATGAAGCACTGTCCAACTTTCCTGTCCTCAGCATGACCACCATGGTTTTTCCTCAGAGAACTTGTCTGATGTGTTGCATAATTCTGGTTAGAACTCCTGTGTTGCTGCACTGAGTTGTAGCTGTGCCAGCAAACTCCCTTTCTACCTTGTCAGGTTATATTCATTTCTAAAATAGTACTGTTAGTTGATTAGGCCAAATTGCTTACTCTAAAAGACTGTCCTAATTTTTATTTACTTGTTATTTGCTGTTCARCTGTCAGAATCATGGGCAATCACTGTTTATCATCAAGTTAGGACCTGTTTGCAGATTTAGGATATGTTTCTTCATCCCAGAGATGTTGCAGAATATCTCTTTACATGATAGATTACAGAGTTTCAGATTAATTTCTCTCCAACTGTGTTATGCATTTTTTTCCAAATGATCTTTCTGCTTTGTTTGCTTTTAAATAGATTTAAAAATAAATAAAGAAAGAAAGAAAGAAAAGAAAAAATACAGAAAGAATTGTTTTCTTCTCACACAGAGCAAAGAATTTTATTAAAATAGAGAGCAATATCATTTCTAAAACCACTGTCTCTGCCTAATCCCCACTCTGCAACTTCCTGCTCTACTCCCTGCTGCTTTTTAGTAACTAATAGACTCTTCCTTGCATCCTTCCCACTTTGCCTCTTCTCCTCTCTCACAGTAATGTTTTTAATCGGATTTACTATTTAGAACATGCATTATCATGTGCTAAAATTGTAGAATCATGTTTTAAATGTCAAGAGCTTTCTTAAAGAGATTAATTTCTGTCACAAAGGCACTGAGTAGTGTTGCTAGCAGAATCACATGAGCATTGTTTTCCTCTGAGGCCTGGGTGGGGTGCTAGGTGGTAGCTTCATCTGTGAGAAAATGGATCAAAATAAGAATGAGACCTTGTCTTTTCTGGGGTTACCTAGCAGCATGAGTGTTGATATTCTGTGGTGGAGTGAAGCCACATCAGTCCCCAAAGATGGGACATGATACAGAAAATAAATGTGTTAGGCAGAAATAATTATCCACAGGCAGACCTGTTGCCAGCTAGGTTATATTTGGGGAAAGAAAAGATCAAGTGCTTACATGGTATGGAAAAATGTTACCACTCATCTGCTCACACTTCCAGGCACCTTCCCCTCATAGAAGGAGAGAGACAACTGCTAGGGTCCCTCTGCCTTGGAGGGAGAAAACCATAATGCAATCTCTCATTTGGGGGGGGGGGGGAGTGGATATGAACCTGGATGTAGCTAACTCTTCTGTCCCCTCTCTGCTGACTAGGAGACAACAGATCTTTCCCTTAGAAGAAGGAAAGACACGTATTTGGGCAGGACAGAGTTAGGACTGCTCCGAACCCCGGGGAGAGGCTATGAAGCTTTGGAGCAGATACTGGAAGAAGAATGATAGTTTTCAGGCAGATAGCTTTTAGACAGGGGAATGGACATCCCAAATTCTCCTTTCTTTGTATCCTACCTATCCTCTCTAGCTCACTGAAAGAATGACAAGCCTCAGCCTCTGCAATGTCATTGTTATAGGATCTTCTGAATCTGCTGAATTCAGGGCTTCTTTTTTTCCAAGAGTCCAGGGACAGACATTTGTGAGCCTAGTGGCCCATTTTGCAGTTGTATTAAGCAGCTACTTCTGTGAGGGCTGTTGACTCAACAACTCTAGCAGAGCTGCAATTGGAAATAAAAGCATAAGAATGAATGCAAAAAAAAAAAAGGTAAGTTTTGACTGTCATCAGCTGGAGGAGGAGAGGGGGCATAGGTCATCAAGAAGGGCTGGTTTAACAAAGTTAATCCAGGGTTCAGTTAGAAGGATAGGTAAAGAGAAACAGAAAGGGATTGGAAAATGTGGTCTGCTGGTCAGAACCGGATAGAGCAGAATGCACAGTGAACCAGGAAGAGAGGAGAGGCTTTGAAAAGTATAACTGAAGACATGAGAAAAAGTGTCAGGAGAGATATATTGTGGTCAGAGTTAGAAAAAGTGTTTGAAAAGCCAAGGAATCAGTGAAGGATATATCAGATTTGTGAAAAGGAGGGAGAGCAGGAGCATTACAACAGAGGACTTTAAAGGAGGAAAATGTGTGGAGGCAATGGGAGTGAGGAGAAATGTTAGAAAGGAGACAGTAAAAGAAGGAGAAAAAAAAACATTGTTTACACTGGCTTTAATTTCTCAGTAATTACAGTGGGGATGGTACTAATTTGGTGCCCCTTTCTGTTCAGAATGGAGAATGTCAGTGCAGGATAAATTAAAAGTCTGGTATCTCAAGATCTTGGAAGTGGTGAATTAGAAAGTTACAGACATCTTTTGCAACCTCCATGGGGTTTCACCTGCAATACCACACCAATTATACAGATCTTTCTATTTGTAGAACACACTTGTGTAAGCATTACCATTCACAAATGACCCGTTCTTGGAAGATGACAAAGCATTCATTGTATAGGGCTTTATAAAACAATTATAACAGGTGAAAAACTTCTGCATTCCTTTTTCATTATGTCTTAGGTAATTCTGGGAACAAAAAAGGTACTGAGCTGCTTACATACCTAACCAATGTCATGCAATTCTGAGCCTGACGAGCTAGTTAGACCTCAGCTAAGCTAAAGGAGAATAATGTTCTCATTGTCAAGCCGGAAGGAAAAGCAGCTGCTATATGTGTAGGTAAGTACATGGAAAGTGGAGACGTTTATATGCACCTTGAAAGCTGCCAGTTTATGCATCCTACCATTTCTGGTCACATCAAACCACATAGGGAATGAAGAAGTGCGGATTTCAATTTAGGTAATGTATATGCAGCTGGAGTGGAGCAGGGGACCATGACCATGACAATCTGTCTCCTGCAGATTAATGTCTGGTGCAGGCAGGTATGTCACAAACTATGGTTTTATACGGAGAACCTCTCAGTGTTTCCCTCATTTTCACTAATGCATTGTGTGTGCCTGCAAGAAATTCACAGTAGATATAGGGCTATTGCTTTTAAATGTTGCCTCTGACCCAGATAATGTCAAAATGTCTGAATGCAGGCTATGCTCTTTTTAAAAAGAGCATCTCTAATGTAATGCAAATGCACATTGTGGGGAAATTCCAGCTGASAAAATGAGGCTTTATATTTCTAAAACCATATACATGTCAATAGCCCATTATTCTCCAGTTTTAAATGTAATTGCAGCCCTGCTTGGAACGAATTCCTGAAATAATAAAATACACTGAGTAGCAGTTACTGAGTCTCCTAATTATTTTATGCCCCCCTCTGCAAAAAGAAAAAAGTGAAAGAAGTAAAAAAGGAAGAGAGAAAGGAGGAAAGAATGGAGTGAGGAAGAGAGGCGAAGGATAAAAGTGAAAGTCATATCCCTTTCTTTTATGTGTTATTGGGACACTGTGCAAAAATATGCTGGGCTCCTAACAGGCATTACAACATCAACTCATCTGAAGGTTTTGTATAAACGTATCTTGGTCCAATTTTGTATGACAAATTATTTCCAGGCAATTAAGAATATTTATAATTGTTTTCTTTGGTAGGAACTTTCTTTTATTTCAAAATTTCTTTTAAGCTAATGTCTCCTACAAAGCCTGGGCAGCCGTCATTTTGGAAGAATTCTGTCTTAGTCATGTGAACTGCTGCTTGCAACCATCTTTTTCTGATAAATTTAACATGTGCGTAGCACAGTCTTTATCGCCAGTACTGGTACATTTTAAGGTATCATTATTTCACTATGGAGTTTTCCCCCCTTGGTCTTTCTTGGGAGAACTCCAAGAAACAGCTTCTATGATTAAAAACAATGTAGATGAATATTGCAGTGGTGCTGAGCTGCAGTATTTCTTTTCTTTCCTTGCTTTCTTTTGTTCCTTCCCTCTTTTCCTCTCATAGTATCAAACCTCATACTTCTCAGTAAGTGGGTCTTAAATGGTTCGGCTACCTAGACACACTTTTAGGGTGGAGAACATACACACAGAGTTCCTGAAAAAGACAGTATGCTAGCAACTGATTAAGGAACTGAAGAGATATTATGCAGTGAATCCCATAATATGTAGCTCTTTGGAATACTAAATTTAAAATACAAATATATGTGTACTATAATTGCCTTGTGAAGACTGAGGATTCAGTTTTTCAGTGGCTGTGGTTCTGCAGAAATGAGCTAATGCGTTAAGAATGGACTTACCTTCACAGTTTTACACAAAGCAAGAGGTAGCTGCTGATACCATTCAGTGTGTTTATTTCCTTTTTTGGTTTTTTTTTTTTTTCCTTTCACTTAAGGGGATCTAGGGTCTTTCTATCTGACTTATAGAGGTGCCGTTAATTATTTAAACCTTTCATCTTTCTTTAATTTATGTCATAGTGTAAGCATAAATTCCACTTTTTATCTGTTTCTCATCAAGCTGAATTTCTGTCATTGTTTGTAAGCCTGAGGATAGACAAAACTGTAAAATTAACTGTGCTTCAGTCTTTGAAAGAAAAAAAAAACAGATAAAAACAGTCTCCTTAGGACTTAGAGCCTCTGGTAGTTGATTAGTCCCTGCAGTAGGGAAAATTAAATTTTGTGGTTGAGACCCAGCATGCTTGGATGGTTTAATAATGCTGTGGCCATCATCCAATGGCTGACAACCAAGAACTGAGGTACTTTCTGTTCTCTACTCCCTCATGCAACACCTGAAAATCCCGGGGCGAATCAAACAGCAAATTAAAGCTCAAAAAAACCCTCACCTGCAAAGCATGTATAAGGAACTCATTTTAATGCTTTCAGGCTGAAGTCATCGGGACAGGAGCCCAAAAATGAGCGACAAAGGTATCTTGGTAAGTTCTTAAAGCACCTTTTTCAATTTGTTGTAGCTCCAGTTGTGCTTGCTGTTTAAATGTATTTCTGTTTCCAGTGCATGTACCAGCCAGTCAAAGCCAAGTAGCTACTAAAAGCAATCAAGTCACACAAAACACTTCAAAAAGCCAAATCAATGATTATGAATAAAGGTACAAATAAAGGCCTGTGGCTTCTGAAAAGTAACTGCGTGAGAAATTTCTTTCTGGCAGCTAAGCCCAGCCTAGTGTGCCGTGTGTGCTCCGTGCTGCATCTTGACTCTCAACTGGACAAACTGGTGGTTTGCACAATACATACAACCGACATGCATCAGGCTGTCCCTGAGGATGACTCTCTGGTGGCCCTGTTTTCCAAGAGAAGGATGGCAGAGAGTCACCCACAGGGGCAATTTGCCAGGTAACCTGGCAAATAAAAAAGCAGCTGAACTGACGTAGACTCTGTTGTTCTGAAGATAATGAACAAGAAGGGTTCAGCAAAGTGTGGGGCTGGATTTGGATTACGCTACGTGCATAAAATTCTCAGAACAAAAATGATATGAAATAACATTTTTGTGGCCTCTATAAGGTTTTTTTCTACAATGTTTTTAATAATAATTAAAAAAAAACAGAAACGAATGTCTGGAAAACAGCCATTTTATACTCTAGTGCTGAGAACATGGTGGATTTTTCCCCTTCTAAGTCAATTCCCCTCTAGATTCACAGTTTTGGCAAGTTTTGGTTGGAATTTTGCCACTTTTCCCCTTTAACTCCACATTCGCTGGGGAGAAAGGTGACGTTTTCTTTTGGATCAGATATATTCTCCGAATATTCTTGAAGAAACAGCTGTCAGCATTGTTCTGTTCTTGTTTAGGCTGAGCCCTTAGTCACAAAGACAGCATTTTTTTTTTCATCGTCAAACTGCAGTATAGTATCAGAAGCCTGCTGTGCAAGTGTTGACTTAAGAGCTATATTCTGCTGTGCTTTCTTCTTTGGATTTTCCTTGAAGCAGGATGGGGTGGAGGAGATGAATGAGACCATGTAAGTTAGTTCTTAAAGTCTAATCTCCAGTTATAGTCTTTGAAATTATTTCCCTGCATTTACCTTCTGTTTATCTGGAATGCTTGGAAATGAGGCCTCCAGGATCACACCATGCTGTTGCTTACCCAGGCTGACATCTCCCCTGGCAGATTTGAAGCCAGTGGTCAGTTTCAGGAATATTTGAGAGAGAAAGAGGGGTGTCAAGGGTATTGCCTCTCCCTCGACTTTTCTGAAGAGTGGCAACTGGATGGAGTAGATGTAATTAAAATCAGAACCCTCTGAAGAATCAGCAGTTATAACTCGGTCCTAGAGGCTGCAGCCAGATGCCTAATCAAGTCTGCCTGGTCAGTCAAGTCATATCCTGCTATGAGTCTGCTGTGGCACATGTGAAAGCTTGGCTAACTGAACAGGAGGGGGACAGAGACAGAGCAGAGGACAGGGAACACCCGAGTTGGCCAAGGGAACTGTGCATGACTGGATCTTGTGAAGATAAAACATAGGTTTATAGAAAGTGAGCTGTTTCTTAGAAGATGTTCTTTGAAGGATAGTTTTATGCCCTACATTTGGACAACCCCACATTAGGATGTAACTGAAACCCGAACTCAGATTTCACCTTCCCTTCCCTTTGTTACATTTTGGGAGCTGAATAAACCCACTGGTGCTTGACAGGCTCCAGTTTTGTAGTTCAATATTATTTATTATTTATTCAACTAGGTATTTATGTCACACCTTTCTTGTGGCAAGGCCTTTGCTCCAGCAAATATCCTGACAACTGCACCTCCCAGGTAGGAGAGTAATGCCACCTTCATACAAAGTTGGGAAGCCAAGAAAGGGTCAGYGTAAGTGGTCTTCTCAAGGTCATACAGAGTGCTCATTGCAGAGATTAAAATGGCTGCCCTGAACGCAAGCCCACAGCTTAACCCGAGGYGGCAGTTTTGCTGGGCCAGCCAGACTCTCTCTTATGGGGGCACTTCTGCTCCCCAGGAGCCTGGGAGCATGACAGGAAACAAAGGACTCCCGCAGGAATGCAGAGCACATCGGCTCCCAGCAAAGCTGTTGTGTGTAGGCAATATTTCCTCCCCATTTGAATCTAGAGCACAGCGTGGCATTTGAAAAACCACACAATCATTTTTTCCCTTTTTTATCATGTTTGAGTAGTGTTTTTTCAGTTTAATCTCTTGTTGATTTCACTGCTAGTTTGTATAAGCAAGTAGAAAGTTTTCAATATTATGTTCTGATGTGTTTTGCCCAGTTTAGACAGTTATTAGAGTTCACCCAGGCTTCTTTTCCTTGACTAGTTCTTAACCTAATGTCAGTCCTGTTTTTTCTGACACTCAGAATAGTTGGTGTGGTACATACTCTCAAGGGCATTTGCTAGTGCAGTCATTGCTCGAACTCTCAGACCTACTGGTGATGTTGTTTTCACAAGGGTGATTTGCATTCAGTCTAGAATGACGTCCAGTACGTGTCTGCAACTTAAAATGTGCTTGTTATGGGTGAGGTACATGCAGAGCCTCTTAAGAATTCACCCAACACAGTTAGATACACCCTGGTTCATCCAAATATTATCCAAAGGCTAAATATCCAAAGCCTTAATTGAAAAAGCTCATTAACTTTAAATATGGCTAAAGTTGTTGAAAAAAATCTCAGTGGAAATAGTACATTCTCCACGAAGACCAACAATAAAAGCATTTGAGTCTGAAGCTATTAATCATAAAGTTGACTAGCATATTTGTGCTACTTTTGAAGTAAGTCTGAGTGCTTAATTAAAAAAAAAAAGAAAGGARACTTGTGCATGCATGCTAACTAAATTTTGCTATTTTGTTGCACATTCAGTGGATCTCAGACACTTAAAGGAGCTCAAAATAAAAAACAATTGCTTGGTGTAGAAGCACAGATCACAGTCAACTTGAAACAAACTGTGAATTACATGTGATGCTTGTCCATAATGTAGTAAAGCAATAACCCTTCTTATTGCAGGTCATACTAGTAAATAAAATGCCATCACAAGAACATTCAAAATATGTATATATGAAATTTGTTATCATAGCCAGTAGAATTTAGTATCCACAGGTAAACAATGCTTAATAAGTAATGTACAATGAAGCAACTAAAGAAAGCTTGTGTAGCTTCAAACTGCAGAGATTGTACTGACTTTATGCTTCTGCACAGTATGGAAATGAGAGAACAACAAACCAGTAAACTTGCCTCATCTTTGCATGTGATACAAAATGACCATGATCAGCCAACACTATTACTTGACTTTCRGAAATATTACTGTGAAAAAAATATTCTGACTTCTGTAAAAGGATTTGGTGTGATGCTGATGTGACAAATACATTGAAAYAGAGCTGAGCATGATATTCCTGTAACTGGAAATAGAGCTTTCACGGCTTCCTTGATATTCTTTTTTTCCCTCTATTATGAATGCAAGCAGAAATGAGAATTGTCTGGTGCTGTTAAAGAAGTGATTGTGCCATGGCAGTGGCACCAAGGCAGATTCTACACTCAAGCTCTTTTTTTTGTTTTTCAGRTGCACATGAATCAGATGGGGAGCATACGCACACACACACCAAAAAAAAGGAATTAATGTTGTGTAATACTGGGAATGTGAGAATGTTCTTCACAGTCTGCCAAATGTGGATAGAAATTTCACAAGGACAACAAAAGGCATCCTCAATATCTGAGGATTATTCTTCTACAAGTTTTTGTGCTCCAAACCCCTGAACTATGACAGCTGCTCAGAATTAGTCTAATAATTTCTCTAGCTCTACCTAAATTGTCAAATTTTCATTAGTTTCAAATGATTTCTGTGGGAAAACTGGTAATGCAGGACCAGGCTTCAAACTGTAATTGTCTTGCATATAAGGAACAACCTTTCCCATTAAAACAAAATTAATAAAATCCCAAACCAACCTCCCTTCTCCCTTCCTTTCCCAAAAAATCATCTATTAGAAATACATTTCTGAGATTGATATGTACATATATATATAGAATGTCACAGAAATACAGTGTACAAATATATAAATTAATAAAAATATAATCTTGTGCAAAATCTAAACAAACCATTGTAAAATGTACTCTTTTTGTCTTCAGATAATTAGACTAGTCTCATGATTCTAAGTGAAGTGCATATTTGTGCTGAAGTATGCGTGTCATTGCTTTTCTCCACACTGCTGTTTTTCACATATTCAAATCATCAAGAAGATACTGTACCATTATAAGGATAGTCATACATGGCTCATAGCTTCTAAATATTTTTTTATTTTCTGATGATCATGGGTTGAGAAAGTTAAGAAGTTTTAAGATTGTGATAGAATTTAGTACGTGTTTTAAGAGCATATGACTGAAGCTGTCATTGGACCTGCCTCCTAAAAATTGAAGTCAACATTTACAATTGCAGTTGTGCCGCTAAGTTAGCCACTAAGTTAGCTACACATATAGCTATATATATGACTATAGTTAGCCACTAAGACTCATTCTGAGTACTTGGAAGTTTCATGTATTTCAGCATAATTTTTAGATGCTTATAGCTTCTTAAACCTGGCCACTTACATATCAGAACTAAATTAAGTGCCTAATTATAAGACTCCAAACTTAAAAAAAAAAAAAAAAAGTGAGCTTTTATTTTCTGTAGTGAGGAGGGAATAAATAATGAATAAATTTGTGAATGGGATTGCCAAACCTAACCTGTAGTTCAGAGAGGTCACATGTACCCTCCTTAGCTGTTTTTTTAAGCTAGTGCTCATGAAACCAGTCTTGTTATTGAAAGTATTTGAAGAAAAGGCAAATTCAGGTATTTCCTATTGTTCTTGATGAAGTCACTGGTTATATCTAATCTTTATACACCCAATTACTTGGTTGGAACGTGTCAAGAAAAGTGAACATAAAGTCTATTAGACAGCTAATAAATCTGGCATATCTTTCTCTTGTTGGGAAGGAAATCAAGTATTTTTAAATCAAGCATTCTTGTATGTAGACAAATATAAGACTTTTTCCTGTTTAAAAATGTACAGAAAAAAGATTTTAAATATCAAAAATCTGCTGGGCTTCTTTTTGACTCTTCCCCTCCTTTAAAATGGGTCCTCTCTTCTCTTCTCTTGAGAGATTTCTTTTGCCACTGTTTCTGTATATAGGATTAAGTCCCTCAGCTGGGGAACAGAAGCTGCACCACATGACAAAYGTGATCGTTTGCACAGACTGAATACTGGATTCAAGACCAGCTGCGTGCAGAAGTGCTGGCCTTGGGCACATTGGAAGAGCTGTAGACCAAAACACTTCACTAGTACATTTAGAAAAGTTACAATTAAGGAATTCACTCCTACAATCATGCTCAATTTGCAATCAGTCTGAAGAGGAAAAATCCCAAATATAATGAAGACATTGATTCAAGAGTATTTTTATCCAGCTGTAGTTAAAGTAAGACAGTACCTGCCTTAAGAATGGAAAGTTACTTATACATAGAGTTCTCTGAAGATATTACTTTCAGATAAACATCCAGCCCTCTTCCCCCTTGAAGGATGGTTTATTTCTCTTTCAGTTAAGGCTCAGGTTGCAAAGGAACTGGGTGTGATATTTACATGCCTGAAGGCAAATGTAATAATACACACCTAAACAGTTTTGCTGAAAGGTAAAAACCTTACATAATCAAGCCAGAAATCACGCCCCCTGCACCAAATGCTGGAGGCTTTTAAGACCCAGAAAATGTCCAGAAAAATTACTAGCTTTGGAATAATATCTCCTCAGACAGAGAAAAAGATTTTCTGATAGTTAGTAATTATCACTAAAAGGCACAAGGTGTTTTGGGGACACATCTTACAATCCAAAATGCTTGAAGAATTGCATGAGAAGGATTGATCTATAGGGTGAAAAAATTTGSGGGGCGGTATTTTTTTCTTTTTTCCTGAAAAGAGTTTACAAAGCTTAATGCACATGTTTGAAACAGAGAATCCCATCTTGCATTCTGAAACTGCCACTGGAGGCAGGAACAGGATGATACAAAAGCAAAAGGAATACTTTTTGTCCTAATTTTAAAGTGAGCTCTGGGAAAACACAAACAAACAACATAATTGGGGTTGATAATCTAAAATATGAATGATACTCAGTACTTTGTGTAAGCTTTAGCACAACAAGACTGTCATACTACAGCAGATCATTGGTGGTAGGTTTAAGTTAGACTTTGGTTGATCTGGTATGTCATACYGGCATGTGCTAAATTTTGTTCTGTGTTCTAACCAGCATAGCTTGCTACAGGGAGTAATGACATGATGGAAAGGAAGGGACAGAAATAAATATAAAAGCAGGTTGCTGGAACTAATGAGTAATCAAGCAGTATTAGATTTTTCTTGTGAGCTCATTCTACAATGAGTGTTGAACAGCAAGGAAATCTGTTTCGGATTAGATGTCCTTGCCTGGCCAGTCTGAACTCCCTGCCTTGTCAAAGAAATGGGATAGAAATATTGCACAGTATCTCATGGAATACTGTTATTACAAGGACATTGGCTTTTCATACTAAATCTTTGTTCTAAGTATTGCTCTCTGAAAGCACAGGTGGGTAACAAGGGAAAACAGGTCAGCTCTCTGGAAATAGATTAAACCAATACAGATATTTGAAGTACATAGAAACTCTGTTTGTTCAGCACAAGCACAGTTGTTTGTTGAAGAGACTTAAAAAGTGTGATGGGAACATCCTAAACAGTCCTCACCAGATCCTCCTAAAAATAGAGTTGCTCTAAAAAGCAACACGGTGAAAACAATACCTCACCCCTTTTAAAATAGGATCCATTCTTTGTTTGAAATCAGCCACATGTACACATTTCTCACTGACCAAAAAGTGAGATTTTATTATTTAAGGTACATACAGTTTCTAGTCAACTATAAATGACAGTGCTGAAAAAAAAAAGTATTTTCTAGTGCTATTATCTCTGTGTATAAAAGAGAAACTGAATTATGAGCTGAGGTTTTTTCTCTGAGTAATTTTATTCATYATCTGTATTAAAGAAAGATCTCCAACTGTTAACGCTTAATTAATAATTGTGTTGATAATGCATGAATCATGAAAGAAACTAGCTCATTGTCCCCTTGCTGGATTGGCTCCTGTGAAATAAAGAGGAATAAAAGTCTATTTACATGCAAAAAAAAAAAACCCAAAGCATGTGTAACTCAGTGCGAACATGAAGCAGTTTTTACAGTCATTCTTCTGACCGTAAACACAGCTTAAGATGTAATTTAGGGGGCAAAGTGGTAATATGAACCATGTAATAAACAAAACAAAAAAGGACAAATAACAAACTTCTTCTTTTTAAAGTCATTTGGAACTATGTCACTGAGCCAAATTCTGCTCTGATACCACATGTGAAATGGGAGTTACTTATGTGTCCATGAAGTTAGGCCTTCATACTGCAGCAGATGGCAACCAAAGCCAGGTAATGATGAAATGACCAAGTGGGTTTATAACTTTATTCTTTAATGAGCACCTCTTAAGATATTAGAAAACTGACAAATATCAGAAGAATATCACTGACAAATATCAGAAGAATAAAGCAGAAAGAAAGAATGTAATATTCATACGAGGGAGAAGTGCAAGTTATTGGATGTCTGAAACAGTTGGTCTTTGAGGCAGACAGGAAATCATGAGGGTTAATTAAATACATTTTGCCTCATGTTGTGTTGTGGGGAAAGGTGTATTTGGTAGCTGAGAATATTTTTACTGAGTTTATTGCTATTGTGATCAAAACTGGCCATCAGTTCCATACATTTCAATGGACCCAGACTGGATCAGGACAATCTCTAGCAGAGATCTTTCTTCTACCCTTCTCTACAGTAGCATAAAAAAATATTGTGCCTGGTCCCCTGGATGGTGTCTCTATTATTGTTTTGGACCAAATAGAAGCAAGTGTTGGAGATGCTAAATATTTGACTTCCTCAGGTTCTTTAGCTTTTGATAGGGTCATATCTTAAATGTAGGAAAAATAAATGTCTGGCAGGAGATAAAGAAGGCAAACAGGCTTGACGCAAGTGGTAGCTGTGACGTGCAGTATGAACACAGAGAACTGAAAGTGAYATCCCTGGTGACAGCACTGGCCTGCTCTCAGGCTTCTTGGTCCCGTAATCAAGGATGTCTTTTACACATATTCATGTTTCAGACCTAAGCGAGGCTCCTTAGCCACTGATTTCACAGTCCTGACCTAACTTAGGACTCTGATATTAGTATAAATCTCATGAGCGGTATCTGTATTTCACCTTCCAGATAAGGACAAGGATATTGGCCCAAACACTCTCCCGTGTTGATTCTACTGCTGGAAGCAAGACATCCCTGCCCCAGCATCTGGTATCTAAAGGAGCTTGAACACCTTGTTTCTACTTTCCCTCAACTGCTGGAGGCCCACCTTCTATTTAGGCTCTTCAGTCCAAAGTACAAGTAGTTCAGTAAATCACTGTACCCAYCTTCCAGTAGTTCCTTGAATTCCTTCTAGTCCTACTCTCCAGTTAAACAATTTTTGAGATGCTCCTACATTATAAGGCCTTTGCTWGTTAAAGTGGAATAAATGTAGGCATTCTGCATCCCAGGTTCTACATGGGATTTCTGTCTATAAGTATCATACTCCCTTACATAAAAAAGCCAACAGCTTTCATTCCACCCACCAATGCATAATAAAATTATGAATCAACAATCTGATTGTGTCTAAAAAAAAAAAAACTTCAAAAAATTTTGAAAAGCAGGCTTTGGATCTTGCACAAAAGAAAAGATGTCTAGCTAAATTGTTGAACTGAGACTTGAGGACATAATGTAAAATCACCATTTTGTGCCATGGAGTCTGGCTGATCGCAGATGTGCCGCTTAATCTACCCATCTTCATCTGAAAGCAGAATAACACTTCTCTGCCTCAAATGCCTGTGGTGAGGACAAAACTCATTAATGATTTTACTACCATCTTGAATTTTGGGAATCGGACAGTCCAGTGAAATGAAATAAACTGAAATAAAACACAAATTGCATAAATACATGTGTACATAAAACAGCTTGAAAGTATTTCTAAATTTTTAGTTGCATAAAATGTTAACTTATCAAATTACTGTGTCTGTACCCAGTACTCTTTTCATAGCTCTGCTAATGATTCAGCACAGGCCCTGGTTAAGTCACGACAGGACTCTGTACTGCTTCCCAGTTATCGTTATCCTCATTTCATACACTTGCCTCTCAGGGTCATTGTGAAGATTAGTTAATCTCTGCAAAGTATGCTAAAAACGTTAAGTACTATTCAGAGCATATGTAACAGCATGGTAGATGTAATAGTATAAACCAGGAAAATTACAAATACTACAAACACAGCTAGATCGATCAAATGCACTACTTAGGGCAGGATCCTGCAATTACTATTTCAGTGAGAGAAAGATCAAGCTATTTAAATGAAGTCTGGGAGTTATTAACAGTTAGATATGGTCAGAGAAACCTTTCAYAATGATCTTTATCCACCTCACAAAACTAGCGCATTTTCTGCCAATTCCCAGATGAAACCTCTGGTCATGATGTTCTGTAATGCCCACTATGACATTGTACAGTCTAAATAAAAAAAGAAAAGCCAAAATGCATTTCCTGTGGTAGCCAGAATTTTACCTTTTGTGTCGTCTGCTTGACTTTGGCCACAATGTATATATATCAGCAGCTGTAACTTAAAGGTTATATTTGTGGGTATTAGCTGTCTCTTCACAATGTTGCTGAAAGCTGTATTCTCAGTTCAGAACATTCATATAACGTTCAGACATGGAGAACGCACTGGAATGAGTGTGTTTCAGGAGCACTGAGAACACTTTTCTGTTTCCAGGTATGTATTATTCATTTGGGAATATAAAAGCCATGAATATTTGAGAGTGCATATTTATTTTGCAGAAGTACCTGCCCTGTAATCAAAACATGATTATATCTACCTGACATAATGAATGTATATTTGTAGGTAACTGCTCTGGTTTAGAAAATAAAGGAAAACCTCACAGATCTCACACACTGTGTCTCTTTAATTCCGCTAAAATAGCAGTGTGAGTGCACACCAAAAATAGCTGCAAGATCATTCTGATGGCCTGATCCAGATTTCATAATAGCATATAATCAGACATAACTCTGAGAACATTAATAACTGAATAGCTTTCACTGAAACTTGTTTTGTTTCTTTTGATTTTTCTCTTCATTGCATTTGAATAAATGGCATTTTTGAGAAAAAAAATCTACTCACATTTTTATTTTTACTGAAAGCTAATCTCACACTGAAAAACACTGATTTCTAATTGGAAATATGTGGGAGTTTATTAGTGTTTTTCAGGGCATAGAAAAATGAACAGAAGAGGAAGAAAAGAGAGGAATAACATGTCCAGACCAGCTCAAGCGATGGAGTTATGCCAGTCAAACAGAGAATGAGGATTCATGTATAAATGCTAAGTGGAAAGCATCATTATACATATTGTTGCTATGTTAATGGCAGGTATGTTATCCTAGAAAATGGCTCCTGAAAAAACATTCTGCATTACTGTGAATCCTAGATATTTTGATACTCCTGTGTTAGTAAATATATTCACATCTTCGTACAAATGCTGAGGAAACATACAGAATTGCACAGTGGTGAACAGCAATACCTGTATCTTTTCCATATCACTGATAGTACTGGGATTGTGTTGCTTCTATTATTGCACCTCTGATTACCCCAGTACTGGAAAGTCAGTCACCATGAACTTGGCAGCTGTGGGATCCAGATGTAGCCCCTGGAATGAATCTCCCCAGCAGYGGCAGCTGGCTATCACTTTCCATTTTCTGGTGCTTTCAGCAGATTTGATATGATAGTGCTGTGCCTCATACGAACATTATCCTTTTCCACACTATTTTCCTGTGATGGTGGGGAACTGACTCACTGTGGCATGTTTCTGAGGTGAGAGAGGACCAAATTATATACAGAGGGCCTGTTTCTCTTGCTTACATTGCTTTAACTTCAGTGACCTGAATGGATTTAGCTTTGATTTACACTGACTGAGCAAAATAAGGTTCAAAATGTATGGTAGTTTTTAAATTAGCAAGAAAGCGAATCTGCCCCTTGCTTTTGTTTTTAAATAGTGTAGAATGCTCCAGTCAAAGTTCAGAAAAACTAACTCGCATAGTAACTAGAACTGAGAAAGGGGTTCCTGTATACTCAGTCTGAAACAGTTTGCTATCCTGCTTTTAGCCAGGGTTAAGTTAATTAGAAGAACAAGGAAAAGAAAACAGTTGAGTCTCAATCATCCTGGAGAATATGCATGGGGATGAAATAGAGCTGCCTGAATAAAACCAAAAGTAAAGATAATGCCAAGTGTATGTAAAATACACTTACAAATACATATTTGGTGTATCAACTTTAGGGAAACCAACCAACCAACCAAGCAACTTTTTATACTGATTTCTGTTGGGAACAGTCAGTAGTTAAGAAGTGACAGGCAGAGCAGAGCCTAGGCAGGTGGCACACCACACTTACTACCCTGTGTCACTAGACACTAACTAGTCCAGACAATCTAACCATGGACAACCCAGAGCTGACTACATATGTTTTTATTGTGTAGTCCTCTGTTTAAGCTTATTCCCATTCTTAGATTGTGATCAGCTCAACCACATGCAAACCAGGAATGAATTGGACCTAATTCTTCTGGGTTTTCTAATTAAAATCAAGCATTAACTGAAATCTGTTAGGGGAAGATAAAGTCTCACCAGTCATCTTCTGTTAATGGCAGACGATACTGTGAGTTTCTGGGCTCTTCAGATATTGTTCTTACAACATGTGCAATTAAATCAGTAGGACTGCTGTCTGCTGTTGAAATTGGAGTATGTAAGCATATCGCAGCTACATCAGCCAAAATCCCAACTGCATCATCTGAAAAGGGGACTGAGAGGAAAAAAGTACAGGCATGGGGTCTGTTTGTAAATATATGCTCCTAGACATAGTTGGAATATTTGTCATCCATTATTATGGTGGCCAGTTTTGATTCTGAGGGAAGTAATTTCTCCGGGCATGTTTATGATTAATCTAAAGAAAGACTATTTTCCTTTCCCCTATATATATGGTAAGAGTGAATCACACTGATGACTGACAATGATTCAGCTCTGAAATCCCAATTGCATGGGCATATCTGGTCAGAGCATGGCTGCCTACATCTAACCAACCCAAATTCATTCTCTGCTTTTTGCTCATGTAAATAAAGGAACATTCCTTTATGTCCTGAAATGGAGACTGTATGGTTTTCTTCACATCCTGTAACACAACCTGTGAGCAAAAGGAGAGGGCGGAGATTGCTGCGTGTGTATCTTTGGATACCCAGACATAAAACACCCTCCAGTTTATGGCAGTATCTCACTGGCTTTAGTGGGAGCTAGTTATTACTCTGCATGGTAAGGCTGGCAGCTGCTCTCTCCAGTTCCTGATTTCCTTTTACTTTATTTGTCCAGTGTCTTTTTTTCTAGGGAAGTCCAAGCCCCCAGACCCCAATTTTGCAGAAGTTTGGGTCCAGATCTTGTTGGAAACTCTAATGGCATGAAGGTACTACTGCATTTTGTAGAAGCATCCATTTGCAGCCAGTGAATAGCAAAGACTTGAGCAAAGCTAGTAAAAGAATTTTTAGCACATAGCTTTCTTCAACTGTCCAATTATTACTTGAGTTACAGCCCAACACAAAGATCTGAGCAGTGAAATCRAGTGGACTATCAAAAATCTTTTTTTTTTTTCCTTTTCCTGTTCTAATTGTAAATTTAATCTCCAGATGTTTCCATTTTGTTGTCCTGGATTAGTGGATCTTTTATTTTTTTTTATATTATGGACAACATGGTGGGGGTCTTTTGGCTTTTCACTTGTTATGAAAATTAGTTGTGTGGATGAATCTAACCAGGCTCCAAATCGGCAAACTTGTTACATGATTCTGGCAACCTTGTATATTTTGAAGGTAGGAGTGCCTAATGCAAAAAAAATWAAAAAAATCAAAAAGGGAAGAAAGAATTTGTTTTATTTTTCCCCAGAATGATTTTTTTTTTCTTTTTAATCTTTAGTCATTTTAAAAGAGTGGAGGAGGAAGGGGTAGAAGACTCATTTACTTTGCTCTAGATTAACCTTCAGTTGTACTGACATGAAGAGCCAGTGAGCTATATTCGGGTTTGTCTTCTGCTTAGTTTTGTATCTCTTATTTTAAGCACCACAAGACCTTWTAGTCACTCTTTGGGCAGCCTGAAAAGATGTAATATAAAAAGACATTGGGATCTTCAAGAGGTCCAAATATGTCAAATTAGTGTTAGGCGTATAGGACCTTATCCAAACCAGCCTAAGCCAGTGAATTCTGCTTTGTACCATTAATAATCCTGACACTTTTCTTTCATTGATATGAAATAAAGTGTTACTTCGTTACTACTTCCTTGATTACTTTCTCACACCTAAAGTCACTGTGATTTTTCCTCAGCAATAGTATCACTGTTTGCTGTCATATGTTAATTGAAGGGACTTTATTCCCTGACCCCAGAAGTGGTGTAGGATCTTTGGTGGAGATACCAATTACAGTGATGTTCCTTATCTCCCAGTTTTGTAAGGAGAGCATGTCTATTCAGTTGTAGTGAAAGGGTGAGTCATTCACCTTAATTAGCATTTTCAGTCCTGTACAAGAATACTGCTTAGGAAAGACAGTTCTTTTTACATACAAGACAGCTTTCCCACTCCACTCACCAGCCCCAACTCAGCTCTCATGGCCTGACAGACTTGGAGATCATTAGGGTAACAGAGAGCAGTATTACTGTTTGATGCCTTCAACAGCTTGYTCTCAAAGGCCCACAAATAGCAAGTCATGTTTTTTTTTCTGTGCACAGTTCTATCAGATTAATTTTCTGTGCCTTTTTATTACTCTTTTTGCCCACAGAACTTCTACATCTGGAACAAAAGCGAGACCCCTAGTTTTATTCTTTCACCCTGAAAAGGATCATAATCTAAGTGTGTGTGGGGAGAGGCATGCTAGTAGTAACAGAAGGAAATAGCAGGAGTCACCTGGGGCTGTGAGAGACACTACGGATGAGATTCAAACAAGCAATCAACGTGATGATTTTTGAGAAAACTGGGTGATGGGACTTCTGAAATGCACAGTCTGATCTGGGCTTGGCTGAAACATACCAAAAAGCTTAGATCAGAGCTGCAAGGTTCAGTGCTTCTAAACATAGATAATAAAGGACTTTTGATGTCTTGATATTCCCTTCTGCTGAATAAAGTTTTTGAGGCACATGTTGTGAGGACACACACACCTTCCAAAAGTAGTACCAGTATTATCAATATCTTTTATGTTTAACTGAAGAAAATGTATATTTTTAAATGCATATGGTTGTAATTGTCTAGCAAAATGGCTTTGTTCTAGAAACAACTGGCAGAGAAAGGAGGAAAAACTGAGAACAGTGAAGTCTGAGAACATTCTCAAATGACAATATTTTCAACAATAGGAAGATTRACATGGGAGAATGAAAGGCTCGCACTGGAGTCACAGCTTTTTTAAGCTCTGTTATCAGTTGTTCTAGGATATAAATTCTTTTCGAGCATCATTTTATTTATAAGCATGAAAACGATTGACAGTGTTAAATGAAGGGTAGGTGTACGTCAGATTCTTGGCAAATGGTCGGTGCTGCAGYTCTTGGGCGGTGTCAGGGAGGGAGAAACACAGTCCTGAAAAGACCTCAGTACTGCAAAAATTCCAATCACAGCCCATTATCCCAAGCATATTTTTAATGTCTCTATAGGGTTTTTTGGAATATGTAGTTTCTAAAAGCTACACACATACATTATTATATGGACTAGCTAGATCAACGTGTTTTGCTTAGAAGAGTTTGTGTGTTCTATTGTCTCTGTCACATATTGTGGTAATTATCTTTCTCAAGTCTTTTTATTTATTTTTTTAATAGGAGAATAGCTTTTCTCCTTCTTTTTTGTGATCATGTTGCAGTTAACCCACTTCCACAAATAAGAGTAGCCAAGCAAAAGTGACACAGTGTCCTTACCCAAATATTTGGGCACTACACTGTCTCCCAGTAGTGATAAATTTTCATTATAAAGGGACTCCAGTAAAATTTTACTGTGAGAGATAGACAGGGAGAGAGAAGTAAGTGTTGGCTTGTCTCTCTGCTGGTTTTCCAAATACAGTTTGGCCTAGGACATAAYGCACACAGACAGCAAGCACCGAAAACAAACATGCAGAAAGAACCTAATCTCAGCAGAGATACGTTTAAAATAATAACATAATAAAAAGAGCAAATAATATTTTGCAGACATCTAACATAGAGTAGTTTACCCTGGCATGAACTGTGGTCTAATGATGAAAAGATATTTGGCACTGCACAGCAGATAAAACTCAGTAATAATGGCTGCACTGTAGCCTGTGTGGTTTATACATTAGCCTAGCACTTTACTTGGGACAAATAATTTAAAACAGAGGCAATGAAGAAAAAATAAATGAGCAGGTTTAAGTTTACTGTAATATAAATACACATACACATTGCTGCAGATGTTATTCATCGGCAAATGTTGCCACACAATTATGCTATGTGCTTCATAATATTTTAATGAGCTTTTACCCTAAATAGCAATGAAAATGGAACAATAAGAAGCTCTTAAGGAGTAAAAAGTTTGAAAAGAGGGAGGGTAGTTAGCTTTTTTGTTTGGGGGGTTGTCTATGGGAAATGCACCTAACAGATATTGGAAAATGTCGGATCAAAAATTGTCTGAGTATAGGAAAACAAAATCAACTCTAATTCATGGGTAATACGCAAAACAGAATGGTTGGTTTTATTGACTTATTTTTTGATTCATTCATTTTTGTATAATTCATTTGTGCTACAGGAAAGCAAGAAAAGGTTATAATGTAATTCAGGTTGGTTTTATTTTTTAATTGTGGGAGGGGTAGGAAACTCTTAAGTGGAACTGTTATAATAGTGCTGTTAATATATTGTGCCAATTAAAGTCTTGAAATAAATAACAAACCACTTAATATGTGTTGTAAATGTCATGCTGATTTAAGCATTGTTATGCAGAGATTAAATCTCTTTGGGGGATGGATCACTAGGCAGTCAGTGAAGTGTTGATTTTTTTTTTCCTCCTAAAAAAAAATGCAAACCCCAACTTTGCCAGGGAGAATTCCAGTAAAAAGCAGAGATGTCTGATAACCACATTAATGCTTAGCATTTTAATTCTAACGGTCTGTAAGAAAGATCTCTTTTCTTCTCTGGATTTGGCATGCCACCAGTTACCTGTGCTGTCCCCTGGCCCCACCGAAGCAGAATGATCCGCTTGGATTTCATTTCGGCATGCCCCCCATTACGAACTCTGTGCCTCCTGCTCCGGCAGCTTTAAGCGCAGGAAGTGTGCCTTCTGCTTGGGCCTCCTCCCAGCGGGCTCGCAGGGTGTCCTGCCGCCAGTCTGGGCCCTTTCCCAGCGCCGAGGGCAGGCGGCGGTGGCGGTGACGGTGCGGGACGGCGGCAGGCGTGGTGGAGACGGCAGGCACCTGCGGGGCCAGCCCGTGGTGGCAGCTCTCCGGCTCCCTGCTCCCTGCTYGCCCTGCCTGGGCATCCACAGGAGCGAGGCGGGTGGTGTTTGCTGGAGGTGCCCATGGGTGCCACAGGTGGGAGTAAAATACAAGTGGGTTATTGTGATGCAGGATTGCGACTGAGGTGATTCAGCTCGATTTGGGCAAATCCTTGGTCTACCTTTGGATAACCCGTGTGCCCCCTCACAGCTTTCTCTGCTCCATAGAGTGCACCAAGTCTGAGGATAGCAGCACTGACCGTGCAGAGGTCATTCAGCCATCTTCTCCTTCTCATTTCCTGAAATTAGAGCTGAACTGACTGTAGACAGGACTGCACCAATCTGGTTTTTATATGCTTTCTAACCTCACACAGGGACACATGAAATACAGGAGTGGTGTAATTTGACTCTTCATGTCTATATTTTTACAGCAAGTAAGAGTAATATCTGGAGTTTCTTTCTTTCTGTATGTCATTTGCAAATGCAGTGGGATGCATAGGAGAAAAGGAAGAGATTTCCTAGGCCAGAAGGTGTCTGATGCAGCTAATGTGCCACCAGGGGATCCAGATGTGCTAACATCTGTGGGTGCAACCAATCCAAAATTGGGGTATGAAATACCAGTCCTCCACACCCACAGGGAAGCACCTGAAAAGAAGGAAAGGATGGCTCCCCATCTGGGAGRGCACAGAAGCCTCAGGGCTTCTACCATTTCCACATTTTTGTATGTAGAATCTCCCAAACTGTTTTCATTTGTTCACAAAACCCAGAGGATAACCCAAATGTCCTGGAGGATATCCTGAACTATGAAGTCAGGGTTTTATTAACGTAAAAGCCAAGGTAGGATTGTACCTTTCATCTAACTAATTAATGGAGAAAGCAGAGATGGGTAAGGAAACTTGTAAAAGAAGGTAGTAGAAAACAAGGAGTTGCTATGAAGGAAAAAATGAAAATTGCTAGATGAAGATGATTTTCAAACTGTTTCCACTCATCCTTGTTTTCTTTCCTCACTCACGTCTTGAAGACAGGCTGATTTGTTCCTGCTGGGTTTGAAATGCTGCAGTACAAGTTGAAGAACATACTGATATATTCATCCAACATAAATTGATAGAAATCAGTAGAAGGACACATGATTTCTACAACTGTAAAGTGGGCAGAAGTTAATCTTGGGATCTGAAGCCTCCTCCTTAGAACATGTTAATGTTACCCATTAAACTATTACTTAATTAAAAAGAACATGTGCATTGAACACTTTGGTAAGAGGCTGAACTGAACTTGTAGTCTCTTTTACAAATGTTCTTTCCCTTTGCAGCTGTCTTGAGAACAGACTTGCAAAAGGCAATCTGTCTATAAAGAACAGTTTGAGAGATACAGATAGCTCTTCTTTTACTGGGCCAATTATTTTTGGTCAATAAGTTTGAGGAAGGTTGACTCTTGTTGTGCAGGACTTCTACACTGAAGGCCTTTACCACAGATATAGCAAAATCCATGCCCTTTCTGAACAAATGYGTGACAGAAAAGTAGTGGTCCGCAGAAGAATATGTATAAGTTGTAGATGGATCGGAGGGGGGAAAGGCATATGACTCATAAAGATGACATCTTTGCTAATTCTTCATAGCTCAGCTCTGTGCGGAGAGTGTGAGAGCTCTGGGTGCAGCCACTGACTAAGCAATGGAAATAATGGAAAATGTCCTGCTGCATTCTCTGTCACTTTCTTGCGTCTCTAGTACCACTGCAGACTACTGGTCAGGAGAGGATGGTTCATTAACGCTAAGCAATAGTCTTAATCCTATGATGTTTTCACACTGAACAAAGTATTCTTTACTCTCATTGTCTCATAAATAAGAAGAAATTATGATAAAGGCTATGAGGTGCTTCAAGAAAGATGACCATACATGAATGTGTGCACATTGTCCTGTAGAGTACTAGACCAAAAGTCTTTGATTTGAAAGCAATATTTACTTTTTTTTCCCTTACTATTCTTCTCCTGTTTGAAATGTTCAGAACACAAATCATATATTTATTAGAGCTGGTTGATTTTTTTCTTTTCAATAATAGATTGTCTGTTTCAAAGCTATATATAAAAAACACATTGTTTCAAAACTTTTCTTTGGCAAATCTGAAAATTTCAGACACTGCTTTTCCTTTTTATCTACCATTATTTGTTTTCACTGAATGCAATACAGTGAATGACATTCAGGACTTTTAGGGAAAAAAAAATGTTTTTTTAATTTGTTTTTGTTTTACTTTTTTCATTTTGATACATTCTAAAACTACCCATTTTGGAAAAGCTGCAAGGTATTTATAGCAATAATGGAGATTGTATGAAGATGATGGCAGTGAATGAAATTTTCACTCTGTCCTCTAGACATTCTTGAAGCTGGAAAAATTTGGAAAGAATTGAATGGAAAATGGGAGTGGGTGTTTGGAAGTGAAAAGGAGACATAAACTGAAGTCTATGTGATTGCTTAGATATCATCCTTTGGATTGTACTCAGTGACAAAGAGAGCAGATGATAACTGCTTATTTTCAAACTTAACATTTTTCAAAATATAAATCATGAAGCACTTCAGAAGGATGGAAAACTTTCSAGTTTTGAAGCTTAGGTAATGGAAACTAATCTTTACAAAAATAAATTTCAGACATTTCCAGTCTACTTCTAATAAAAGTGGCTTTGGAGCTGTTCATTTATTGAATGTCGCTGCCTGATGGTTTATATTTATCTTTGGGTTTTAATCACCTTTAAGAATTATTCAAGTTTTAAAACTTTTGGTAAAATTCTGTTCTCTCTCTCTCTCTTCATCTTATAAATGATGTGTGCAGGATGACTGATGGAAGCATAAATTTCAGGGAGTTGCATTACTTGATGGAATGAACTACCACCAGTGCCAGCAGTACCTATTTACCAAACTCTTCTTTATCTTGCCACAGTGTCATAAGCCTAACAGAAAAAGAAAAAAAAAAATTGACTTGTTTACAAGAGACAGGAGAGTAATTGGACTATAAATCAGATTGTGATTTATCAGTAGATCTATTGCCATACATATTAGTATGTTTCTCAGACAGGCCTCTTTCAAAGGATAAAACACTGTGTTGAGGAACTAAGAAATCTGCCTTCTTTTGTATTTAAATGTTTCGTTTGAACATTAGGCTTGTCCCCACTGTGGGTGACCAAATACAAATTTATGGAACATATAAGATATGCTGTAAATGCTGGACTTGGCTCTCTCTTTGCTGTTCCTTCCCCTCTACGATGAAAACTTTCTGTATTATTATTACTATTTTGCAGAAATAATCAAATTTGAAGAGATACACCTAATTTAACAGTGCAAACAGTGGACTTTGCCCTGAAGATCTGCGTTCAGTGATATTACATTAGCTCCTCTACAGCACATAGTATTACTGTATTATGTTAGAGATGAAGGAACTGTTGACTTGCAAAACAAAATGTCTCTTCCCAGATCTTGCCAAAAATGTCTGAATCTAGTCATCATAGTCCACTGGGAAAAATACAGTGAGAAAAGCTTTTCAATCTGTCCTCTCAAGAGGATACTATTCCTGTTACAATGTCTCTTACACAGTGATAATTCCATTGTGATTCTACAGTAGGAGAAAAGCATTAAGAGCAGCAAACAATGCTTTCCAGGGTAGGGGTCATGACTTTTTATGTTTGCATGGTGCCCACTGCAATATCTGTGATAGCTTCTGAATAGGAGTGCAGTACAAATATTAAGTGATAATTCTAGATATAAAGAGAGAGATGTTACGGAAATCTGATGTTTTAGTTGAGGGGAAAAGAAAGATTTGCCCCGTCCCCCCAATTCCTCCCCTCCCCAATCAATAATTCTCACCAATCTTTTAGAAAAGGATGGATTTCTTATAGCCTCATTTCTTTTCATCCTGCTTTTGGGTGACAAAGAATTTACAGCGGCCATTTCAAAAAACTGTGTAACAGTTTACTGTAAGTAATAAAGACAAAAGTAGATAGTCTTGTTCCATCCTCTCAACAGTTTCTGTTTTGCATGCAAGTGAGGAGTAACATCATTCCCCAAGAGTCTATTCACCATTTTCCATTGTGTAGCATTTATTGATCCGGTAGTAATTATCTTATTGAGATAGCATGAATAAAAAAAAGGAACTGCCAAAATTCAACAGCAGAAGTAGAAATTCTGTGCTGCTGATTGCTCAAGGATAGAGGGAAAAAAACACCTTTCTTATAGATACACTAGAATAATGCCATTTTCCTTTGTGTCTGTGCAAAAATTCCTGCTTTATACCCAAAGCTTATGAACTGGGCACAAATCCTTCTTACACTTGATGGGCAGTGTAGTGTAGTGTAAAACAGATTTCATCTGTTTAATTCTTAGCGCTGTTTTTTTCAGCTCCACTGTGTTTTATAAATGTGCAGAATATCCTTTAATACATATGTCTGTATCATAATAGATGCCTAGATGTTGAAGCCATTCCTGCATGTGACTATAGCTTCTGGTCCTCTGTGCTGAGGTCTTATAAAAGCTCCATTTTTGTTACAGCCTGTCATATCCAGGAAAACTGTGGCTGTATTGTGCCTGAATACAGAAACAGCCAAAGTTTTGCTCTGTGGGCCAAAGAAATTGCTTCCACCAAACTGAGTGTAGAATTAACTATTAATTATTAACTATTAATTATTAACTATTAATTATTAGGTTGTCTTAGACAAGGGAGTATTTAGCCCACTGATTTTTATGCATCCATCTGGAGCAGAATATTTTATATTTTTACTGTCTAACTGTGCAGAAGATCTATTTAAATCAAAAAAGGGCCATGAGAGCCTAGTGTAGGCAGGAGAACCAGGAGCAGCATAATAAATATCTTCATCACTGCTTTTTGTTAGCCATATAGCGTACCTCCAAGAAATGAAGTTGTCGGGAGAGAAATGAGAGAAATGTATTCTCTGTATTGCCTCCCATTTATAACTACAAACAGTTCATTAGAAATGGAACTTTACGGAGCAAAAGACTAATGTTTGCTGTTCTATAAACAAATTCAGTGGTTAAAAAAAAAATCAATTAGAAAGGGTTCCAAATAATGTAAACAATGTTAAGCTCAGCAATTTTAAGATAAGCACTGAAGTAATTTTCACTTGACTGGCTCTGGGTGTGCAGAAGTAAACCTACTGTCTAGTGGTTGATGCAAGACTCTCTTACATACCAGTTAGGGTTTATTGCTGCTAATTTTTAAATGCATTTTAAAATTGCAGTTATAAAACGTGAAACACACCTGAGTAGTGTCTTGTAACCATGTTGTATTAAGTCTCTAGGATTTTCTCTATCAAAAAGAAAGCGGTTAAATGGGAGTAAGTATCATTATCTAATTGTCTCAATCTTCCTTTTTAAAAAAAAAAAATCTCTTCAGACATACTCCATCCTGAAAATGAGGTAATTACTAGGATATAGCAGTGTGAATTAGGAGCTTCTACACAAGGGAAAATATAGCTGGAAGTTCAAGAGAACTTTATCTAAAAAAATACCTAAGTGCGTCACTCAGCAGGAATTACAAAAATTGGGAGGAGGAGCTCTACACTATATTTCTATTGCATATTCAGTATGTGATATGTGAATCCACAATCACATAACTCATGATGGTGCAACCATGTCACTGAGCTGATATGCCCAGTTCTGCTGAAATATGATGTATTTGGCCATGACAAGCAATAGAGCAAAACAGTTTGGTAACAGTTTGATATTGCTGGAGGCAAGGCATCACAACCGCACTCATACCAGCAGGTTATTATGGAACAACACATTTGCACTCTTGCTGGGAATTATATATTTCCTGTGACCTCACGGCCTCACACAAACACAAAAAATTATTCTGCTGCATAAATGTTGGAAAATGAAACAGGAAGCCAGACTGAGCAAAGGCAGATTAGGTCACTTCTAATCACTACTTTTGGCCAGAGGGGCTGGAGAACAAACATGGCTCAGCTGTGACAGCCTTTGGCTGAACGTTTTCACTGCAGTTAGTGTGCAGCGGTAATATACCATGTAAGTTATATCAGGGTGCTTAGGTTGTGACAGAATTACCAGACAGGACTGATATTAGCATTTGGATAAAAAAAAAAAAAGTAAAGGAAGGAGAAAACCTGTAACCTAAGCTTATTCTATCCTGCCTTCTCTGAAGACATGTTTTAAAGAACATTCCCTGCATCTAGGAAAGAGAGTTTGAGATTCACCTCAAATATTGGTGTCCAATATTCCTTTCACAAAATTTCACTCCTGTAGCTATCTAAAAGAACTATTCTATTTAACAGTCTGTTAGAAATTTAAGATTAAATTTATTTCCTTGTTGCTAATTAAAAATCTTGCACACATATGCTAAAATCCCTTACATATATACATATTCTGATGTTAATCCGAATGCAGGTCTGCTTTTACTAACATTTTAAAACAATAAACATTTTGGTTATTTTCATTATCTAATGTAACGCTGAAATATTTTGTTTGATTCTAAAGTGTCATTTGTTATACAATTAACCCAAAGGAAGGCAAAAGCAGTGCTTATGTGAAGATAGAATTTGTTGATCAGAAATAATGATGAATTGGTGAACATCCAAAGGAAGATAACAAGAATAAGAGCACAATGAAAGGCTGGAGAAATTTGTTTTGTTTAGTTTGGAAACCTGAGAGGAGGCTGAGATATGATGGTAATCTTTCAGTACACAAACGGTTTTACGAAGGAAGCTGTCATCAGTTGCTGCTTGTGGTCACCAGGGAATCAGATTACTTTTTGGGGGGGAAGGGTGGGGTGATTTATATGGAAAACCTAGAAAAGTTTTCTTAAATATGAGGAACTGAAACACTCAAACTGGGTACAAATGGAAGTTGTACAGTATATTTTGTAGAGCATTTTAAAAGCAGGTTGGATAGACCTATGTTGACACTGGCCTAGATTCTGTTTCTGAAAGGAATTGGATCTACACATTTTGTGGTGCTTTTATAGGCTAGCATTTCTACAACTACTCAAAATTTGGGCTTGACTACTTTGGCAGTGCTTGTGGTCTGAGAATGTAGAACCTGTTTGGATTAAAATGGAAATCCAGACATCTTCCCATAATTCTTTGTCCTTGGTCTGACAGACAGACCTGCGCATATCATAAAAAAAAGAACTATTTTTTTCAGTTAGGCACTAGGAAAGACATACTTGTCTATACATTAACAATTGCATCTGGCTCCAGCTTGGAGAAAGTGAGACTGAACACTGAATAAAATGTACCTATTTTCTCTGTTTGCCCATCTCTCTCTCTTTCTCTCTGTGCTCAAGAATTCCCAGGGCTCTGTCATTTCTCTTTTGTTCTTTCCGATCATCCAGACATACCTATAAATATGTTACAGTAGAGCAGGATTAGACTTGATCACCGATGCCCAGAATTCGTTTGTAAGTCATCTCACACTTTAACTCCCTTCGTTCATGGGAGTCTAGGCAAAAGTGGGATCGCTGCCTCAGAGCACAGGAGATCAGTGACCTAGTGTGCTCTCTGACTCCAGCAGTGCCCATGGAGAGCACCAGTCCAGGCTCTGGAGTGTGTGGAATAACCAGATTTTAACTAGAGATGCTGAAAACAAGCCTTTTACGTGGTGACATTTTTTGGCTGAAGCATCAAAATCAGTTTCCATTTATGCAAAATGCAGCAGTGAGGAATCTGAATAAGCAAGAATGCTAATAATCATTGCAATATACTGCAAAGTGTGGATTGTTTCTTTTCACACTTCGTATCTTTCCTCTCAAACATTTCCAGCCATTTTGAAAGCTCAAAGCATGTTTCATCTTTAAGATTCCCAGCTGCACATCAACCCAGACTTCAGGATCATTTTGGGATCTGAGATTTCAGTTTATCCAGTTTCAGTTAAGCACTCCACTATATCTAGAGGTCCTCACAATAATGGTTTCCTCAGATACAGCAGTTTGGTTCAAACTTTAACAACTGTCTTCAAACTGACCATATACTTATGCTCTGCTCTGGATAAGGATCATGGCACTCGTTTTCTGGATGGGCAAAGTAAGGCATGGAAAATTAAGTGCATTTCCATTAAATGCTGCAGTGACTGATTGTCTGGGATAGGCAACCTCTCCCTTGCTCTAACCACCAAACCTCACTCCCCACCCCAAATTGCCCAGATGATTCATGCTTAACCTGCAAGTCAGACGCTAAAGAAGGCAGTTACGCAGGAACCTGCTCCTTCCACAAATTGCAGAGGAAGGTATATAACTACAAGGCAGTAAAGAGGTACTGATTAAATTTTGGCAGAGAGCAAGGTGAATGGAAAGGGTTGTCCACAAAGACTTATTGCTTCAGAGTTGGTTCAGGAATATCACTTTCCTCTCCAGTGCTTGCTTTAGGGAATAACTATGCAAAGTTAAAGTAGTAATAGCAATTAAAAAAAAAAAATCTTGGCTGGATTGCCTCATAGTATATTCAAAAAAGTAAGCTATGCACATGCACCATCGATTTCATCCCAGTGGCATTGCTTAGCATAGTTAGTATTAAGATTTGGAGCTATTTTATACAAATAGGATGACAGCTCAACACATTTGGGGGTGTTTTTATTGCCAGTTTAACTTGCATTAAATTTGTGAGTATTTAAGTGTCACTAAAACAATTTGGGGTCCAATTCACAGAAGTGTTGACTCCAGTAACATTCTAATATCAATGAAAAAATGCATTTTAGGATACTATTAACTCATTTATTGTTCTGTAGCAGACAGCCATGCTATTTTATTGCTAAGTGTCTCCAAAATGATGTTGTCTGATCTCAGTTAGAGTGCATTGAGAACCATCCTATCTCACTATGAGAGCAGCTCATGGGTCGCTATAGTCTCAGACAGGTGCTCTTTGAAACTCTTCACCGGGGCTGTGGATGCACAGTCCTTTTAAAAAAAGCAGGCTGCAAGATTTGTAATCCCTATGAATCAGACAGATTCATTCAGGTAAAATATACCTACCCAAGCTGTCAGCACTTTTTTTTTTCCCCCAACTGAATGATTAATATATGGAAATAAAAAGCTCCAACTCTAAATTTGCTCCTCTCTTTAAAAGGACCTGCTGTGCACGTATCTACTGGCAAATGTATTATTTCTTTGTTTTTGCCAAACACAAGGGATGAATTATTTACAAGGCCTGATTTCGTATGCCTGTTGTGTCTGCTGGTAAGGAGGCAGTGTGCGGCAGCACCGGGATAGCTGGGCGCTGTGCTTGCCGAGCTGTGTGGTGTGCCTTCCAGGGGCTTATTGTGTGCTTTCGGGTTAGTGGAGCAAGCACAGGGAGTTAACGGTGGCATCAGCTGTGGAGGCAGCTGTTTTGCCCACCCTCTGTGCTAGAGGAAATGTGCTGCAGGTTTTTTCTTTCTTTTGCTTTTTTTTTTCCTCCTCCCAATAGTGTGTTAATAAGAAGGAGTAAAGAAAAGGTTTGGGGGAGCAAAGAAAAATGAATGTTTCACAGTTAGCGCTGCTGTTCTTTCCCCCTTTCTTTTTTTCTTTTTTTCCCTCTTTGAACACACATTGCAGCCTCCAAATTGTTCATGAGTCATTTCATTCTGGTAATTTATATATCAGAAGGTTTTTTCTAGTGGATTTCAGGAATGATTTATTCTTTAGTTATTGCTTTATTTACTTACCTAATGGATTGATTGATGTGCCAGCATCCCTCAGGCAGCAGAGGCCCCCTGTTTCTGTTTTTTTCAAAGGAAGTCAATCACTAACAGACAGGAGTTTCACAAACACACTAATGTCAGACCTTTCTTATTGTTCTGTGTTCATAATGAGTTCCTGTTGGCCCACATACAATACCTGTCACTGCCTACCCATTGAAACCAAATCCCACACCAGGCAGTTGTGAGCTTGGGCAGGGACTTGATGATAAAGTGCTGCAAAAGGCTCTGGAGCACAAGCAGTGATTTTGGTTGGCCTGGACACTTGCAGCATGGAGGTYCCTCAAGCAGCATGTTCCCCAAAGTAATCAGGCTGTCCCATAACAACGGGAACCATTACTGTTGCATCTGGCATGAGTTATTTGCAGATGAGAAATGTCTAGGCATAGTGGACTACCATAGTTGGTAGATTTGATCAAACGGAGACTTCAGATAGCCTGATGCTTTGTGCGCCTATCTATCTCATTTTAATTTTGGACTGGATGCTCCCTGAGGAACAGTTAGAGATAGCAGTCATGGGAGACAGGGGAAGTCAGGGAGGTGGAAGGACTTGCTCACACAGTCTGCATTTCCTCCTCCACCCTTCCCACCACCTGCTGCTGCTCATTGCCTTATTTCTTGTCATATCACCTGGCAGTGGATCATAACATACTTTAAAGGGAAAAGATTTTGTAAATCCTCCATGGAACTACATTCATGCAAATGTTAAAATTGTAGATTTAAGGGGTCTGATTTGCACCATGCTGCCCCTGCCAGGCAGTTGCAGTTGGAGTTGGCTGAGCACCTCTGGAGGTTTGCCCCATCACTAAGGGAAGCGCTAATGCAATAAAAGGGGTGTAGGTGAAGATCAGAATGAATGAACAGGGCATGAAGCTTGGATAAGACCTGCTTTTCTTCAGAAAAGCTTGGTACTGTTTGTTTTTTGATCTCTAAAGTGTTTCACAAATATGAACTGAGTCAGTCTCACAATCTTTTGCAAAGTAGGTTATAGACCATTTTATAGATGGACTAATCTAGGAAGCAAGGCAGAGGACTTGCTTACAGCGACAGAAAAAAAGTACTGCCAGACCCAGAATAGGTCCCAGACCTGTATTAAGCCTCTTTGACCATGATTCCCTTGATTCAACATAATGGAACAACAAAAAACAGCACAGCTGATGGCATACACCAAAGTGCATGTTATTTGATTCAGTTCAGATCCTAACCAGCTGGTTCACAGCAAATCAGAGAGGGTATTTTAGTGCTCACAAATCAACAACCACTGCTTCTCATCAAACTTTGTAGCTGGTTTGGCACCTTGCTGTACAGACAGGTATCATACTATTAGTATGGGACTGAATACACTAATGATGAGGTAATGTTCCTATGGATGTATCTAGGCTAACAGATGTGTTCGTACAAAGACCTATAATATCATCATGCAGCTGCTCAGATGGATTCATATTTAAAAAAAAAAACACAAAACAAACTTGCTGAATAATTGTACTCTGGAATCTCAGCTTTCATCAAAAAATATTAAACACTTGCCTTATGGCTGGAAGGATAATTTTTGAAATGTGAATGGAGTGAGAGCCTGAGTCTGCACTGCTTCCATTGTTGTTATTATTATTTTAATTCAGAAGATTACTGGTGGCATTTTAATTGCTGATATTACTTAGAGTCTTACTAATACTTTAATAGAGCCACTGAGCATGTAGTTAGCTCTGCTACTGATACAGAGATATAGAGAAGGGGATGCTTCCTGGGTAACATGGAATTCAGCTTTTTTCTTCTAGCATTCAACTTCACGATCTAGCATCAAAAATAGTTAATGACTTTGGCTGAATCTGGAAATTGATTGAGGATCAAGCACCCTGCAGTTTCTCAGTGGCTTCTTCTACCACACAAGTACATATGACATATTTAAAGTCTATTTCACTCCTTCTCACTCCCCAGAGTTACTGACACAGAAATGCATAAATGGAAATGAGAATTGAAAAAGTAATAATGTAACATAGCAGCTGTTTTACTGGTAGTAGAGTGCCCTGTGAGAAAGGCTCTGAGGATGAGAGAGCCAACAGAAAGGATCTTCTCAGCTGCATCATTAGAGGGTTCTTGCCAGATAATTTGTATCTAACGTACAAATACAGCCCCTGAGTATGCCCAGAGCCATTCAGAAGTGTTCTGAAGCATTAACAATGCACAGCCGAAGAGCATCAGGTAGTTATTGGAAATCTCAAGTTTCCCTTCCAGCTAGCCTGCCTCCCAACAGTTTAATAAGCATTACACCCTCCCAGAAATGGAAGGAAAGCAAAGATATAAGTATCATTCAATGAAAAATGATGAAGTAACAGTTAATATGTCAGAAATAATCACATTTGCAGTCCTGTGTGCAGGACTTGCCTTTTGGCAAGTTAGATGAAGTAAGTTAGGTGAAAAAATACCATTTGAAGGTTTGAAGCCCAAGAAAATGCCATTTGTTATTAGTTCTGCTCCTGAGGAGTTTTGAAGAGTAATTTCACAGATTTTTGAAGGATTACAAGGTCCCGACATTGTAATGAATGATGATTGAATTTGGCTTGAGAATGATAGAGAATAAGGAAAGCCTATGGAAGTTTCTTGTAAAGATAATTGAAATCTGTGAATTTTAAAAAGTCTGAAAATCAGTGCAGCAGCCATTATATCTATTAGATATAAACTGAACAAAGATAACTTAATTGCTAATTCAGATGAAATAAAAGCGACAATTGAAATACTGCATGCACAGTGCAAAGTGGATCTACAAAAAATTATTTGTTCAGATTAAATTCTTTCTCCATATGTTGATAGTCAACAGGCTCTCAAGGGACCTGCCGGAAAATTACTTCCCCTGGTACTGGACAGACATTTACAAACAGGCATGTGAGCAGTTGAACTCTGATCATCAATCCACCATTTTTAAATTATTAAGGCTTAACTAATCAGTGGCCTCATCAGTAACTCTTCAGAAAAAATGTAACACAGTCTTGGACATTGCAAAGGAATTCTGCTTCAACTCATGGCTATGTTGCAAAAGACCCTGTGGACCATTGTCTTGCTGCAGAACGGCTGACTGCTGTCTCTTACTCCCCTCCTCTGACCCTGGCTGTTCTCCACATCAAAGGCTACTGCTTCAGGAATATTCCCCAGGGTGCTTGCACCTTTCTTCTTGAGTGTTTATAGCAGCTGCATAAGGCAGTATTCAGTTGGGACCCAGAGGAGCTTTTCCTGCAGCAATCAGCTAGTCATATTTACATCAAGATCAGCAAACAGAGTCAAGAAAATCTGTGTTCAGACTGAAAAGAGAGGGGGAGAAAAAGGCCTATTAACAACTGCACCAGCTTTTCTTTAAGTGCAGTAGCCATGAGTAATGTAACTATATAAATTACACTGGAAATTATTCCAAAACTTCCCTCCCCCACAAAACACAATGAAAATATTTTAACATTTTACTATTCTCTACATGGTGCTGAAACTATAGAATTGTAAGCTGAATTTATGGCTACATTGTAAAAAAGCCACCCCGCAAAAGGATCTCGACAAACAACACTCACTTTGTGGGCCCCAAAGCAAATGGGAGCTCAGATCTGTTTCCAGGGTCATGAGAAACTCTGGTGTCAGAGAAGGAATTGCGTATTGAGTCACTGCTGACTCCAGCATGACCATAGTCACAGAGTCCAGCTAACACCCGCTGAAAGTTTAACAAAATCAAACCGGACTGAGTCACGCTGGTCCCATGTCTTGAGAGAGCGGGCCAGATTCGAAGAGGACCGAATCCAAACAGCATGGACTAATTAAGTGAATGGGCAAATTATTAGATGACACATTGACCAGTTACATGCTGTTTCAAAGGTAAATGTTGTCAGAGGGGAATTTGAATAAGTAAAAGGGGGTGAGTATGTGTGTGGGCATCTAGGGAGAAATATAAATCTGAATATCAACTTACTAGTATGGGAATGGGTAAACTAACACACCTGTGGATGGGAAGCGTGGCCATGAAGTGGTTGTGAGTTGAGCTTCTGAGCATGTCCAATGTGAAATAGACATTTCCAGAAGCTAGAGCAGACTCAGCTGTGCTAATTATTCATGTTGTTAATAAGTGCTGTTTCTTCTTTCCAACAAAACGTGCCTCCTGAGTACTTATTAAACATTGCAATCACTGCTAAACCTGTTTATGGGGAAAAGCTTTATGAAAGTGATGAAATTATCAGAGGAAAGCTTCAGAAGCAGTAAAAGAGCATGGTGGTGAATGACAACCAGAGAATATTCCAATAGTTTATGAATTTGGCAAAGCAGTAGTGGGTCCTTTTCCTATGAAGGTCAATTAAAAATGCCAGCCTCACTATAAACATCATTTTCCGTAGAACCGTGCCACACAATATCCAAAGTAGTCCCTTAATACAAAATATCAATTTGATTTTCCTCAGGAGATTAACTCTCCTTTTGCAATGCAAATATTTTAAAGTGTACTAAACACATTCTAGCACCTCAACATAGGCACTAAACTATTTGCATGCAAAATTACCCAAAGTAGGCAGACTGGCACAAACTTATGCTACCACCATATGTGCTGAAGAATTTGAGCCAGGAAGCTACTAGTATCTGGACACTATTTACAATTTAAATTTGATTCTATATTATTATTCAAATAGAGAATTTATTTTCTTAAATAGAGAAAATAAATAAAAAGCTTCCATTAAAATTAATGCTATCTGTGATGCTAAGTCAACCCCAAAGTTATCTGATTATATTTTTCCAGATAAAAACTGGTTCAGAAAATGCAGAGAATTAAGTCATTATACCTGTGGCTTTTTTTTTAAATTCATTGTGCTTCTATTTTTTAGTTACTTTTTTTTTAATCTGAAAGCTGTATCCCTCATGTTTCTTTTAGATATTAGTATTTGTACTTCATGTTATCTCCTACATGCTGTGTGAAGTAGGTTGCCACAGAATTTTCTAGTATGATAGAGTAGAAACAGTACCTCAGCTGTACTGAAATTCTTGTCTTAGTAGGGACTCTGGGCCTCCCACAGCTTTTGTTTGCACCGTGGTAAGTCTGGAGCAACTCCACAGATTTGGATGAACTGCTGCAGTTTTATATTGACAAAAAATGGAAAAACAATTAGACCTGCTGTACAAATCAGTGAAATACCAGTCATGTGAAAACACAATTCTGCGTTTCACAGTTCCTGGAAGCACCATTTTCCAGAAATAACAATAAGCATGAAATGGGACAGAGGGAGAGGGAACAAAAAAAGTCCTGTTTTGCCTGCCATTTAAGCTATGCAGCACCAGTTGATGCACCTATGACTGATACCCAAAGTTAGCTTTGGTATCTATACTATGATGACCTGATGGCACGGGTATCATCTACCAAGGAAATCTGGGCATGCAGAGCTGCACTAATGTGTCCTATGTGCAAGAAGTACCTGGTTTAATTTGACTGAAGCCAGTTTTGTGACTACGAGTAAGTGCCAGAAATACAAGTCACAAATGCAATTTCTGTGGCTTAGAGTAGCATAACTTGAGCAACTAGATGTTTCATAAGATGTTTTCCATACTAAGGTGCAAGGTGGTGTTTGTATCAGTATCCTCCTGCAATATATATACTTCTAATTTGAACAGTTTTTAGCGGTAAGAAATATTTTGGTTTTTTAGCTCTTTTATGCTTAGTGGAAATCCAAAGACCTGAAAGAAGTAAGTAAGATCAAAACAAAACAAAATTTGAAGAAAGTTTCTTCAAAAGCAGTATTCAACTCTGGGAGCAAAATAATTTCCAGATGAATCTGTCAGACTTTTTTTTTCCTAATTTATTTCCATGTTCGACCTTAATTGAGTCTAATGGACTGGTAAGCAGATCTGCAGAGTGGCTGGGAAGGGGAGCTATCAACGCGAAGCTCTTCTTCCCCCTCAGGAGCAGCAGAGCATGCTCTGCATTTGAAGGCGGAGAGGCAGTCGGAGAGCTTCCTTCTGGTCACACATAACTTTGGTGTCAAATCGATGGAGTCAGTTCTGTGGAAATCTGTTTTCAGTCGAAGCAGAATCAGGTCCCCTGTGTATCTGCTTCTAATAGAGGTCTAAAAACAAATCTAACATTTGCTTGACTCGCAGAAAAGAGAAATATAAGGAGTTAGCACAGGAGTTAGCATTCATTTTAGCTGCAGCATTGTCACTCAAAGTTAGCAGATATTCTTAAAATATAGAAAATAAAATGAAAATATTCGGTTTTCTTTCTTCATTCATGAAATTTTAACACAAAGAGTAGATTCTCAGGCGGTGTAAAATTGGCATAACTCGCTTCTTCCAAGCTTTGCTAATTTACACAAGTTGAGAAACTGAACAAAGTTTTTTTTTTATTAATACAACCTTCCAAGGTAAATCTGATGAAGTGTGTTTGATCTCACCACAAGACTGGCATCAAAATATGCCCATATGTTTATCTAATGTATGCCACTATCACTCAGAAATGCTTACCCACAAACTTCTCTTCCTTTAAAATGGTTAGTGTGTCACATTCTTAACTCAGCTAAAGCTTGTTTTTCATCAGATCCTTTCTTCTTCAAAATAGCCATGTTTCATTTGTTTTCAGTCTTAGAAATCCTGAATAAATGCCTCAGTGCATGAACTCCTTCCTGAGGAGATTTCACTGTCAGAGCCAACATTTCTCCTGCACTGACTTTCCAAAAATGTTCCACAAAAGTACTCAAAATTTGCGGTTGTGTAGAAAGTTTAATGGAAATTTTCCACGTTACATGTCTACCCTTGCATATTAATACCAGTACATTTTAAACAGTGGTTTGATTTCAAACATTGAATTAATTTAAGTGGGAGAAAACAGCCTAGTCAAAACTGGGTAACAAAAGGAATGCCAACATCTCCCTCTGCTGACCGCAGTGGGGAAAAACAACGGCTGGACTTTCTGTTTTCTTAATCACAGGGCACGCTAAAAATGGCTGAAATTTAGGCTGTACGATGTAGTCAGCTGTCAGCTCTAGCACCTTCCCAGTTCACTCACTGGGGGAGTTAACTCATTAAATGCAAGCACTTCTGTTAACTCGTGAATTGCAAGCACTTCTCTTTTGCAATTTCATATGATTCTTTTTGGTAGAACAGTGCATTGTTAAACTCCCCATGTGCATGATAATGAACTCTTCGGTGTGTTGCTCCCTCTGTCAAAATAATCAGCTTGCAGACACGTACTTGAAAGGACATCTTTACACATTGCAAATCCAAAAGGTACTCTTCACTACCATTTTCCTCTGCAGCTGTACAAAAATCAAATCCCCTTGGGAAAGTCCCTGAGCAACTTCTAGAGTTCTGTTCAGCAACTTTAGACTACAGAGGTGAGAATATAAAGGCAACTTTTGCACAGAGGAAGGAAGGGTAAGTATACTTGAATATTAGGAACAGGGTCAGACTGTGGCTGGCTTTTGAACAAATGTGCAAGCAACATGTAAGAAGTCTCTCTGCCTGGTTTTGAGTATCGCAGATGTCTTCTAGCTAGGACTAGCCCTGACAGTGCTCGCAGTGCAGCGGAGAGGATGGCGCTGGGGTCACAGCCAAAGCTTTCCAGCCAAAGGGGTGATCTGCCGAGCACACGGTGCCTGCCCTCTCCACTGCAGGAGCTCCTGAGAGTGCCTCCAAAAGGGCTCTCAGCTGTGACATTTCCATGTCTTTTGAGTATAGGATGAGGCCTGATGTGTCTGGGCACAARTCAGACTTCAAAGGGTCTGACACCAAAAGGGCTGTTTCTATCTCCATGATTAAGTTTTCCCCCTTTATCTGAACTCATGCAAACCTGTCAATTGCATCACCCATCTCTGCTTAGAATTGCTGTCCTCTGAGCACCTGAAATAACAAATGACAGACCTATTCAGTCTCACTCATTTGAAGTGAGCTGTCTCCTCTTACTTTTGGCTTCATTTTCATGCAGCCGTAAAGATTCACAGCATATATCAATGGGAAATGTAATATAACACTCAGAAGTTTTCAAATCTCACTCATTCAAATGAGTGTGACTTGACAAGTCTGATGTGATAAAATAATTCAAAGGGGTTTAAAGATTTTGCTTAAATGCACAATGAAATGAAACCTTTTTTCTTTACTTTTTTTACTGTTTCTTTTTTTAACTTTAGAAATGAAATCTAAAAAAGCTCCATCAAACTGATAGAAAATAGGGAGATTCTCATTGTAYAGCCTGTCATTTCTTACCTCCAGGTAAGAGTGCTTTACAGTTACCTTCAGTTACGCTGGCAGATTTTTGTGGGGGGAGGGGAGRATGTAAGGGGAGTGAGGGAGGTAATTGCAAAGATGTGAAAGAAGGAGAGTTGTGTGCAATGGGGTAGTGGCTCTCTCAGAACATTCTTGCAAAAGAAGGAATTATAGGGAAAAAAAGGAGTTAGCTGGAGCACAACTTAGCTTGCTTGGCTACTGCACTATAAATGCAGAAAAGAAGAGAGGAGAGAACAGAAGGAAATAAAAACTGGATAAACAAGATCACCCGTCTTCTTCAAGAGAAGCAAGACAGTTAATGGATTAGGTTTTCAGCTGTTTGATGATTAGATGCTGTAGTACAGAGAACCATTTTAAAATAGTTAGATTGATTTGATGGGAAAATATGGAAGACGCAAAAGGTTTATGGGTGCTAGCAAATCCTTGTCTGCACAGGTGTTGGAAACGTATAGCAAAAAATGTCAAACCTGGATAGCTAGACATAGGCTCGTGTATTTCTCTTCAATACTTAAACAGCAGTGGATTAGATTTCAGAAGAGCTGGAATCACATTAGTTCTGTTGAGGCTGGCAGTACCTGAAGGTTCACATCTCATTTAAAAAGCCTCCTTATTTATTATAAATGTGAATTCAGCTTCTTAATTCAGCTTCATTTTTAAATGATGGCCTCAAATGATTTAAATATAACCATGTCTAATGAAGAGGTCATTCTCTCCTAGCACATGAGCACAATATATGGCTAATAGAGGAAATTTTATTGAAACAGACAATTGTCAATAAGATTTTTAATCACAATAAATGAGTGTTAAGAGTTTGTCAGACATAAGCTTTAAATAAATTTTTTTAAGAGATTTATAAGATAAGTTCTATAGAACTCCTGCACTTGGTAACTGGAGACAGTATTCTTTATCTGTAAGAAGAAATACTTCTTTGAGATGGTATTTAGAAGAGTCTATCATAATTTTGACTGGCCATGATTATAAAAGTTTCCATGTTGAGTATAACTTTCATGAGGTACTTAACTGAAGTTAGGATTTGTGGTCCATTCATGAGTGGAAATCAAACTCAAATGCTGTGTAGCTGCATCTTTCGGAAGACTTTATATAAATTCAAGAGTGTTAAATACCTTTTGGGGCGTGTTCCTCAGAGGAATACCTCAGAGGAATACCTCAGAGGAGTACCTCAGAGGACTGCACTTCCCATGACTGATAACTCCCTATTCCCTCCCTGAAGAGGGGTTTGATTAGAGAAATTTACATGTGCAAATTCTGTTCACTTTAGTGGGAGCTCCAGCTATAGCAGTGGGAAGGAAACAGAAAGGTCCATCCTTTCTGCAGTTTCCTTTCAAACATATATTGCTTCATGTTATCAAAAAGAAGAAATTGGACTAAATGGACCATCATTTTGATCCATCATGTGGCAGTTCCTGTCTTCTTGTTATGCAGATTTAATCTCTGTATTAGAATTGAAGTGCTCTTCTTACTGCTGAACTACTTGTGCTTTAGAGTATGTGTTAGATTCCTGCTCTCGTTTAAAGCCACTGAGTCCCACAGAGTCAAACTTCAAGCATGCCATTATGCTAAATGTGAAAAATTATACACTGCTCAGCATTCTTACATAGCTACATGCTATTTCATAGCTATGCACTAACTGATTTGTTAGGACCTTGGATCTCCTTTGGGAAACAAAATAGGCAGACTAAAAAGCCCTGCAGAGTGGTGACTGCCAAAGCAAAGGAGCCAAAAACTACAGCTCTGAGGATGCAGGGTTGCAGAATTCTCCACAAGAGACAACTGTAGACAACTACAGCTGTGTTTTACTTATTCAGAAACCAGTAGAGCCTAGACCTTACCCCACCTTCAGTTTTTACAGAATCTCACAACCCTTCTTGCTGGAAGGGACCTCAAGATGTTTCCAGTCCAAGCTCCTGCTCCAAGCAAAGTCAACACTGAATTCAGACTAGGTTGCTCAGGATTTCATCCGGTAGTGTCTTGGAAACATCCAAGGATGGAGACAGCAAACCCTCTCTTAGCAACCTGTTGCACTGCTTCATTATCCTCATAGGGAAATTTTGTTTCCTTATATGCAGTTAGAACTTGCCCTGTTTCAATTTATGACCGCTGCCTCTCATCCTCCTGCCAAATGCCTTAGAAAAGAGCCTGGCTGCATCCCCCCACGCCCCTGCCTGTGGGTACCAGAGCTGCTGAGAGAGGCCCTGAGGCTGCCCCTGCTCCTGGCGAGCCAGCCCCACACTCACAGCCTCCCTTCACAGCACCGGGCTCCTGCCTCGCAATCTCACTGCCTCCCCTGAGCTTGCTCCACAACATCAACATCTTTTCTGTACTGAGGGGGCCCAAAACTGGGTCAGTATTCCAGATGTGGTCTAATGAATTCTGAGTAAAGAACGTTAATCACTCCCCTCAGCTTACTGTCTGGGATCCTGCTCAGGCATCCCAGGATGCCATTAATCTTTGTCACTACCGTGGCATGTTGTTGGCACATACATAGCTTACGGTCTACCAGGACCTTCTCAGCAGAGCTGCTCTAGCCAGTCCCCTGCCTGTACTGTTGCAGGGGGTTAGTGCATCCCAGGAGCAGGACCTGGCATTTGTCCTGTTTCATAAAGTTCATATTAGCTGATTCCTGCAGCCTGTCTGGGTACCTCCGAAGGGCAGTCCTGCCCTCGAGTATATCAGCTGCATCTGTCAATTGGGTGTTTTATGCAAATCTAATGAGGGTTCATGAGGGTTCTCCACATCACTGGTAAAGATGTTAAGGAGGACAGGTCCAAGGACAGACCAATGCAGTGCCTTACCTGTTATCAGCCACCAGGTAGAGTACGACTCACTAACAACTGTGAACCCAACCATCCAATGAGGTTTTCACCCATGCAGTAGACTACCCATCCAGACCATAACTTCCCAGTGTGGATATGAAAATGCTGTGGGAAAAGTGTGTTTAACGCCTTGCTGAAACCATGGTAGACAAAATCCACTGCTCTTTTGTTATCCACAGATCTAGTCATTTCAGCATAAAGGGCAAACAAGCTAAAGTATGGTTTATCCTTGGTAAAAACATGATATCTATTCCAAATCACAGAATGACAGAATAATTGAGGTTGGAAGGCACCTCTGGAGATCATCTGGCATACAGCTCCTCTTGCTCTAGCAGAGTCACCTACAGCAAGTTGCCCAAGACAGTCTCTAGCCAGATGTTAAATATCGCCAAGGATGGAGACTCCACAACCTCTCTGGGCAACCTGTTTCAGTGTATTTGACCACCCTCACAGTAAAAAAACAAAAACAAAAACAAATTCTTATGTTTTAATGGAATTTCCTGTATTTCAATTTGTGCCCACTTCCTGGTTGTCCTGTCACTGGGCACCACTGAGAAGAGTCTAGCCCCATCTTCTTTACTCTCTCCATCAGGTATTTACACACATGGATAAGATTCTCCTGAGACTTCTCTTCTCCACGCTGAACAGTCCCAGCTCTCTCACTATTTCCTCATATGACAAGTGCTCCAGTCCCTCAGTTATGTTTGTGGCCCTTTGCTGGACTTGCTCCAGTACATGCACATCTCCTTTATTCAGCCCAGCACTGAAACCAGCCCTCCAGATGTGTCTCACCAGGGCTGAGCAGAGGGGAAGGATCACCTCCCTTGACCTGCTGGCAATGCACTGCTTAATGCAGCGCAGGAAGCTGTTGGCCTTCTTTGCCATAAGGGCATACTACTGGTTCATGGTCAACTTGTTGTCCACCAGGACCGCCAGGGTCTTTTCTGCCAACCTGTGCAAAGCTGCTCTCCAGACAGTTGGCCTCCAGCCTGTGCTGCTGCAAGGGGCTATTCCTCGTCCACTGCAGGACTTTGCGCTTCTCTTTGTTGAGCTTCTTGAACGTCCTGTCCGCCCATTTCTCCAGCCTGTTGAGGTCCCTCTGGGTGGCAAGACAACCATCTGGTGTATCAATGAGTCCTCCCAGTTCTGTATCATCTGTAAACTTGCTGAGGGTGTACTCTGCCCCATCATCCATGTCATTAATGAAGATGTTAAACAGTATTGGCCCCAGTAATGGCTGCTGGGGTACACTGCTAGTGAATGGCTTCCAGCTGGACTTTGTCATGCTACTCACAATGCTCTGAGCGCAGCCGTTCAGAGACCTGGGAGACCTTTTCAGTGAAGACCAAGACAAAGATGACATTGAGTAACTCAGTCTTATCTTCATCCACTGTGACTAGATCACCTGGCCCAGCATTTTGCAGCATGACAACATTTCCCCTGTTTATTATTTTGTGGTTGCCATGGGAATAGAAGCTCTTCTCATAGCCTTTGGTGTTCTTTGGCAATTTCAGCCCTAGCTGAGCTTGACTTTCCTAACAATATCTCAGCATACCCAGGCAATCTTTCTATATTCCTCCTCATTTCCACCTCCTGTGTAACTCTGTTTACACTGGGGCTCAGTCATGCGTTACCTGTTTATCCAGGCTCGTCCTGTGATAGGTCTGCTTGTTTTCCTGAATATCTGTATGGACTGCTCTTGAGCTTTGACGAGATTGCCCTTGAAGACTTGCCATTTTTCTTTACTTCAGTTAAAGTAGTTCCCCAGTGGTTTCATGATTCACACAAAGCCTGGCCTTGAATCAGCAACAGCTGTCACTTTGCCATCTGGCTTTCAAGTTATGTTTCATAGATTGCTATGTTATTTACTGCTGTTTAATAAATGTGTAATATTCACAATATTAAATAAAAGCATGTCAACCTTTCCTTTTTGCATCTAGGCCATAAGATGCCTGTCTCTCTTTGCATGTCCTTTGTGACTGGATTCAGAGCTGCTCTAATACTGATGTCTCTTAGGGGTTCTGGTTATGTTCCAGTTTTAAAGCAACTCTCCCTGAGGGAGTAGCAGAGAGAAAAGTATTTTCCCCTTGACAGTGGTGCATTTCTGGTAGATATAAAACATACTTGCATGTCTTGGATCTGTGTTGATTATGGGGGTAACCATTAAACCTGGAAAATTTTATTGAAAGGCGCTCTTGCAGACCCTTGGGCAAATGGAAACTTGTGGCCTTGCAATAGCTACAATGGCTAGTAGGAGGAGGACTTTTCTATGTGTGTTAATCATAAGAACTGATGGGAAAATAAAAAGCACTCTCAAGAGCTAGCTCTGAGCCCATCAGTATGATATCAGAGCAGGCATGTATGAGTAAAGGTGATTCTAGAAAGAGAGGAGGAAATACAGTCTCATGTGGGTAATTTACAAGGTGCCATACCTTTCAATCTTTGGAAAATGCTCAAAACACAGCCTCAGGTTTCATGGGAAATTATATGGTTAATCTAATTCTTAACCAAACTCCGTGTGAGTAATAGCCAACTCRGCAGCAATCACACTTGATCAGCAATCTGTACTGGAAGGCCCCAGGAGATATCCACACAGTTTTAAGACTGAATTGATATATCCGGTGAAGAAGGATAATTTTACACGTGTGTGTGTGTTTGTATGGGTGCATATAATTTGGAAGAGTTTGTTCTTATAAGCTGCTTTGTGGGGTATTAGGTTTCTTTCTTGAATAATGTTCATCTTCCCTTAATTTGAATAAAAATTGCAGAGAACATGTATGAATTGTTCCAGAAACAGCGTTATAGTTCTGCAGTTTGCATAATTTCCACACTTTGATTTGTGGATATGGCAGCTTATAATGTTTGTGAACTGAAAAAGGACACCCTATTACAACTGCTAGACATTATTCTTGTTTAGTGCAATATACCCTTTCAAGCCATATGCTCTCAATTTCCTTTCTTCCTTTAGCACCATTAAGTGACATTTCTCTGCCATGAGGAATAAGCCACCTAGCAGCTCTTGCTCCTCACCTATCTAGGTCATGTTGATTTTTATTGCACTCCTCCTTTGTATTGACTGCTCTACCACTGTTTCCCATTAAGCTGAAATTTCATCACATTACTGTATGTTCTTTCCTCAAGGTTATTGCTATAAAAACTGAAACTAATCCATCCTTGTTCTCATTTTTGTAGCTTATTTTCATACGTATCTCTTTTCTCTACCTAGCAGCTTGTAGGCACAAATGCAGGGTACTTTTGATATGAAACACAATTCTTCTCAAGTACTGTACTTACCAACCCTGCAGATCAATCTTTTCTGACTTAATTTTGCAAAAGCTTTACCAGTCCTGAGCCATACCAATACCCCTATTTTTCTTCTAGGACCACTGTCTTCTGCTTGCTTAAAAATTTTTGTATGTTGTGCATGGTCTTTCATTTATCACACCCTGTCTATTCCTGATTTTAAAAATACCAACGCCTGAAATAAATTTTATTTTGTTTTAGTACAGTTCTTCTGGCAGCACCTACTTTAAACTCTCCCAGTATATTTGATTGTAGTGGGTGAAAATGATGCATATCAAGGTTTGTAATCTGCCTGAGAGATGAACAGATGTTATTATACTTATGAGAGAAGGATAAACTAATGCACAGGGAGATGCTGAAGCTGAGCGTGTCTGAATGTGAAATAAAATCCAGATCATCTGACACACAGAGCAGTGATTTGTTTACATAATTCATTTTGTTTCAGTTGTTCTAAGCACATTTCCAATCATTAAAATCACAGGAGTTGATCTTTACTTTCACTTTAGCCCTAAGAATATAGCACTGGAATTACTTCATGGATCTGCCTTGAGCCCTACTTTCATTTAAATAAAATTGGAATGATCTAAGAGCGACAGGCAGATAAGCAACAAGTACACCATTGCAGGGGCAGATTGAGGATTTTGTAAGTAGCCTTCTGCTGCTCTTATGAGTACAGGATGGCTTGTAGGCATGTGGTTGAAGGTGGGAAAGTTATGTTTCTAGCATTTTTGACTATGGTGATTAGAGCATTTGAGCAGACCAGGAGGTCTGAGACTATTCTACTGCAGCCTGGGGATCAAGCTGGCTCATTGGCAGCCCAGAATCTAGGGATTAAAAAAAAGACGTTAAACCAATTTTTCTCCCATTCCCCTTGAGCTTTACTTGTTCTGTTCTTGATACTTGTCCTGTAGAGGTGCAGCTCAAAAGCTAACCAGTGAGGTTTAAGAATGCCATATATATAACTCTTTTAGGTGTAATTAAGCAAAAGCTTCCCAAGGCTGTGTCTTCCCTGTCCTCTCGTCTCTTATTTCACACTCCATCATTGTCAGTGATTCAGGACTTCACTGGTTCTGTCCTCTTTTTATTCCAAAGAGAACTTTTTAATTAGAATATTATACTCGAAATATTCTAGCTGTTCCCACAGCTTAGTAGAACTGATTTAAACAAAAATAAAGCCCAGTCATGATCAGGGGGATGAGTAATTCCATGCTTCATGTTTTGGTTTTAAGATTTTAAGTATTCTGATAAGTTGTGGTAGGTTAAGACATTGGAAGTGTGGAAAAATACTGCTAAGGCATCATTTTCTTTAAAAAAAAGTTAGGGACAGAATTTATTGTTGGAATAAATCAATATTAATAAGCACATGAATGAAAGAAGAGGAATATTAATAAATAAAATACAGGAGTGGAAGAAAGATTCCCGTTGGTCGTGGGAAGCAGGTTTCAAGACTCAGATCATGGTTACTTGGGTTATAAGCTGTATCCTGAGCTATGTACAGGAAGGCAGACATCAGAACTACTAATTCTGAGGAATATTTTGCTCTGCTGGAGCTTTTCCTTCCTCACTTTGGGACTGAAATGGAAGATGACCAGGGAAACAGTCAAATTATGGTCCTTTTTTCCATTGCTCCAGAAGCTAAATTTACTCACTCAGAAGTAGGAGAGAAAAGAAACTGGCCTAAATGTCTCCATTTAAACCCCTTCCCAAAGCCTCACATCATGGAAGGGCGCAAGGCGAGGTTGCGTAGGAGTCATGCCATCCCCTTCGGTGTGTGTGGGGAGGAGTGGGATTCAGATCTGCTCATGGGATGACCTCCATGCTCTTTGTCCTCTGGGATTCCCAGCTGTCCTCCTGGCAGCTCATCCCCTGGTTGCCAGGAGAAAGGGAAGCTAGAAAGGAGGTGCGTGGCTTTCTGCAGCTATTCACCTTGGGAGAGATTCTTCCCTCTAAATAGCTGGGCAGGCAGAGCACAATAATTCCTCCCACTGCCAGCAGCCAGCAATTAGGTGAGGCAAAGTTATGCCTCTGCCTCTGGCAAGGCTTGACAGTTGGGATGGTTTTGTGGTGTCACGGTGTGGAGTCCCTTCGCCTCCTCCCCCAGAACAGGAGACACCGCTGTGTGGTGCAGCTCTGTGGGAGCTACTGCTCCAAGGGAGCCTGGGGCTAGGATGAGACTTCTAATAGAAAAACAAATGAATTAGGTATTACCATCCTGTTGCTCCACAAAACCACCACCCACCTCAGCATGGCTGGCGGGCCTGGTTTTGTAGAATTAGTGAGGTTATTTTTTGGCTCTGAGATACAGTGTGAAGAAGCTGATGCTTCCGTGGTGTCCTATGGGTGTATGGGGATGCTGCTACCATTTGTTCCTGGCCTAGTCTCTGGCATTTAAAAAATAACAAAGATGTTAAGTGGTGTGTTTGCTGTTTTGCTGGTGCTGCAATTGCTGTTGTTGCTGTTTTAAGAATCTCACTTGTCAGGGCAAATCTCATCACTTCATTCCTCTTCAGCATCCCCCTTCCTCTGTCTCTGCCCACTCATGGGTGCCACCTTCTTCTCTTCTGTCCTCTTCTCCTCTGTCCTTTTTGGTGATGTCACTGGGCTGGACTAGCCACCCACTCCCTGCTCCTGCCACCCCTGCAGAAATCAGCTCAAAGTGAGACTCTGATGCAGTAATCTAATCTGGAGTGTGCTATTTGATTTCAGCAGCTCAATTGGATCAGGCATTTGCAGAGCTGCACACTTTCCTGCCAGCTTGGCAGAGCAAACATTAACCACTTCCTTTCAGGGTCCGGTCTGGTGAACACTGACTGCTGTTTCACTGTGAATCCATTAAGAGATGAAAGAAATGGCAGGCTCCCATAGGAAATATGCTACAGACTATAGTAAAGGTTGAATTAATTGAGAACTATAGACATTAAATTGGTTTCTAGACATTATTTTAGAATTTGAAGGTTTTTAATCATGGAGAAGAAACACACATTCCTTTTTGCCCTCTAAAAGCAGTGAAGAACTCACCTTCAGCTTGACTCCCAGGTCTCTTACAGTTCTTCTCCTTTGGCCTCAAATTACAGTACTCCTTGTTCTGGTTCAATATATGTTAACTATAACATTCAAGAGAGACCCTTTCTATAGTTACTGTGCCACTACCGCTATTTGGTGAATGATACAATTATCCTTTATATTCAGAAGGCTGCTTTAGACGCACCCATCTCCAAACCTCATAGGAAAATTTTCAGTGTGACAGGACATTTTCATGAGAGATCTGTGAGTATCTGTATGCTTATAAGGTGCTCCAACATCCACTGTGCTTTGTGAGTCCAGACATTCATACCTCAACCTAAAATAAATTGAAGAAAGCTTTTAAAATTATTACACAGCTCATAAAATGCAGCACTTGCTTCTCATATGGTGTCAACTCTTTTGGTTCTACTTTTAAGTTCTTTCAGTGACTGAACTCATAGATGGCTCTGCTTTTAAATTGCACTAGGTGTGGTCAGCAGGCTGTCAGATTCCCTGGAAGGCAGTTTGCTGTTACATATTTAATGTATTTTTTTCCCCCCTCCTTAGGAGACACATTTCTTGAGCTTTCCTTTCCTCTTTTGGATTCTTCACCGAGATGCAGTCCTCACAGAGTTTGACAATCTGTCAACAACTTTTTAAAGCATTTGAAGGGGGGGTGAGAAGGGTGGAAAACTTGTTCAAGTTCATGACCACTTTTTCCTGGAATTGAGCATCTAGGTTCCCCTCACCCACTTAAAAATTAGATTCAATTTTAAATCTTGCTAGACAAAGCACTGTGTGCAACATTATGGATAAAATAATTCTTCCAAAATGTATACTGGCAAAACTGCTTACCCCACCTATAGTAGAAGCTTTATTTAACATGTTTATTTTTACTTTTGAATTCCTCCCCCCTCTCCCCTGCTCATTATCTCACAGGCTCTTTGTGCGTTCTCTGTGCAGTGTACACTGCCATCTTATTTTAAAGATCAGATTGTTTGTTTTTGTTTTCCTCCTTATAGTCAATAAACTCCAAAATGCTTCAAGTCCAAAGATCAAACTGGTGGTGTCAGGACAAGTTCAAAATGGGCAAAATGTATGAGCACATGAGACTGAAGAGAATGATTTGCCAACTCATGACCACTGAAGCTGTGTTTTAGAGACTATACTTGAAATCTTGCCAAGGGAAACAATTTTATGAGCTTTATTACTGTCTATTCCTAAAGGAGGAATGATAGTTCTACTGATCTTACCTCTAAGCTCTTCTGTTCACCTTTCCTCATTACTGTCAGTTTTTAGGTTGTGAAAATAGATGAAGCATAGATAGCATTTGCCTTTCAAATACAGAGTAGATCACACTGATAAAATATGGTTAAAAGAAAGAGTTTCTTGAAAATGCAAGATTCTGGCCATATCTGAGAGCTATGGTGCTTCAGTAGCTACCACTTTTTGATACTACGATATACAATATTTATTCTGAACAGCATGTAGAAAACAAGCGTACTCCTGACCCACTACAGGGTAGCTGCAGAGCTCTGTATTATGCTCATAACTGCTTTTTGATAAATAAAGAAATGTGTGGAGCCTTAATTCCACTAAGTTTACACTAGTTTTATACTGGTGTAAATTTGTGGAATTCAACAGAATTTGGTTACTTACACCTGTGGCATTTACATGATAATGAATGAAATCTCATCACCACAAGAGGACACCTATTTATAAAACCATTCTTTTGTCAGAAATATCTAAGTGGATCTTGAAATATTCCACACTTTTTTTTGTGAAAACATCTGTGTGGCAAGGAACTCTTGGTGAAATGTGGGCAGAGTGATGAGGTGAACGACCGGGAGGTTATGCTTCTGGCACTCACACTGCGAGGTGGGAGCCCAGGGCTCAGGGCTCCTGCGTTCCTCGCCTGCTGTGAAATCAGGGCCACCCAGGGGCAGGGCTCAAGGGCTCATCTGTGCCCCTGAGGGCTTCTGGGCAGTTGATTTGTGATTTACTTCTCAGGTAAATCACCACAGCTCAACCAAGAACTTTGCCACTCAGTCTCTTCTACCAGAATGAAATGCTTTCATTGTTTCAAAACGATCTTTTACCCCAAATGCTTCCCTTCCCAGGGAATTTCAAAGCTTCTACTTTGTGCACCAAAACAGAACATTTCTCCAGAATGTTGAAACTTCCTTCAGAATGGAAACCATGACTTCTGACCAGTGATATTTTTCAGTGCCTTGGCAACTCTATTGGCAGGGAAGCCAAAGAGTAAATTGGTCTGGATCAAATTTGAGGGGGTAAAGAAAGAAGACAAAGGAAGACTTTTTGATGGTATCTATGCTATACATGTCTGAGAATAAACGTAAGGCTTATTCTTTCAATCTATGAAATTGACACTCTCCTTGCATATGTAGCTCATTCAACTCCATACCCACCCCTATTCTTCAGATATTATATCTTCTACAGAACGTTTTACAGATCAGTGTTATTCAGAGAACATGTTAGATCAAAGCCAACTCTATACTTGGTGGATTAGGTGTGCAAATACATGAAGAACCCCAATCATACTCCCTGGGGTGTAATTTTCAGGGTACTCTGTCCCCAGTCTAAATGGCCTGGATTTGAGTCCTGTTGCTGAGTACTGACCTCAAGCCTCATCCCTCACCTCCTCCTCTCTGATTTTACAAGTGCTGATGGCACATATGTTTCCAAACACAAATTGTAGCTTGAGCTTCTTTGCCTACACTCCTCTCTCCTCTCTCTGGATCAAACTGTGCAGCTTCTGCAGCTCCCCCTGACTCTGAAAAAAATATTGCTCTTTGCTTTTCTTCTCCTTCTAGAAACCTCCATCATCTGCAATGCAGACTATTCTGCTGAAACTGGCTGCTCCTTGCAAATGGATGAAGGGAAGATTTATTATCATCAGAACATGTGGAAATTAGAAAATGGACTAATGGAAACCATTAATGTCCTCCTCTCAACAATCAGATGAATTGTAGATCAATACAGTATATTAATAGATTGGAAATGATTTAAGATGATATGAACATAAAGTCTCAGATATTAGATGGGAAGAAAGCAAGCAAGACATGGACAGCACTCTATTATATCTTTGAAAAATATAAAATACCATCTTCCAAGACATATTTCCTGTCTAGTATTTAGATATCTTTGAAGAGATAATATTGAAAAACTGCTCTGCATCCTTCCATCATACCACCTAACTTTGATATGAAACATTCTGTCTCTTTATAAAAGCAAATCATATTGCAAGCCTGTAACAATGAATAAATCCTTGTCATCTATTCTACAAGTAAAATAATAATAATAGTGACAGTTTGAAGGCAATAATTGTGACTTTCTTTAATATCAATGGCTCTTTTGTTTGCAGTATGTGCATAACATTGTAAAGAGGAATGATTAAATATGATTGATATAACAGTTGCAGTCCCCACACACATTCTACAAAAACCTCAAAGGAAAACCTCAAAGAAGGGGAAAAAAAGAACTCCAAAGGAAAATTACTGCAAAAGTACTTTATGCTAAACTGGCATCAGAAATAAAAATAAAATAATGTCTGTAAGTGAATGAGTCTTAAGCTTTAGGGACTAATTAAGTTTTTAATGTGGTCTCATTCTTTGGAAAATGTTAGAAGTCGTATGATTCAAGAAACTTTGCTTCTCAAATAAAAATTTGTGGAGGTCAGTCCATTCACATCTTCAGAACTAGGTTTCAATCAAACTTCCTCAATAAATTCTTGTTGGATCACTTTGTGTCATTACCTGTGGGAGCATTTAAGAATAAAGAAGATGATTTGAACTACCACAAATCCCATAAGTGAGAGGTCAGAAAGGTTAGAGCATGGCAGTTCAGAGAAGAAATGAAAACAAACTATAAATTATCTCCACCCAAAGGACAGCATGTTCAGCCAGACATCACAGGTTTTGTTTTTCAATTGCTAACAGTGCTTTCACACCCTGTCATGGTGCTTGGTTTTAATGGCTTGTAATAGGTCACTGTGATCAGAACAAGAGTTTGGGACACACACATACGAATTTAACAGGTCAAACTATAGTTGGGTAACTGAGGGATCACTAAATGGTTTTAACGGGTTGAATACATTTTTCTTTTACATAGCAACCTGTAGAGAAAAAAGAAAGGGGAACTTGCAAGTCCAATTAATTTGGAAGGAGAGCTTAAAATGTCAAGGGTGCTGACAAAAGGTGGCCAAAATAGTCTTTTCTGTTAATATTCCTAGTGCATACAAAAAAAAAAAAAGTAAAACTAGTGCATTTAAAAAGCTGTTTCTTGTTATTTGGGGAGTTTATGGAGGAAAAAATATAATGGGAGAAGACCCTGCTAAGGGATTCAATGTCACATCGTTATGATCACTATGAATTTATTTCATAGTAAGGTGCATGCTATAAGTGCTCCCATTACTGTTCAATTATACTTCAGTAAAAGTTAAGTGTGCCATTAAAATCTTGTATTACTGACATAGGCAATATTTATTTAATTTAATTTTATGGCACATATTTCAAACAGGACAGGAAGAAATATCATCTGACCTTCGCAGTGGTCAGGAAGTTCATTAGCATCGTCAAACAGACTCAGGATCAAGATAGTGTGCCCATTAAGATCAAAACCACTGGCATTATGGGATCTTCTGTATTAACAGGAGGTATAGAGATTATTGAAAGGACTTAGTGCTCTTTCTGCTCTGAAACTGTTTGTTCGTTGCCATGGAAAAGGTATCATAATATCAAGAAGACAGGGGACAACTCAGAAGGTTCAAAAGACATTCAGAAGTATTTGGGTTCTGATCTGCAAAGAATCATAATGCTGGTTCTGTGCAAGCAGAATGAATAAAAGCAGAACCTGGAATGAAAACAATGAGGATTTAAACAGGCATGTAATGAAAAGCAGAGATAATAATACAGGTGTACCAAATGCCTCAAGAGGCTAAAATCCTCCCTTTCATCTCTGAGGCCCTGGTTCAAATCCAACATAAGGCAATAGTGTCAAAAATCATTACCATCTGATATCTGTCCAGCAGCCTCTACAAAATTAGATGGTAGTATATCAGGTAGTTTTCAGATATAATACCACAGCAATCGCCATTCACTGGCCCTTGCTTGCAGGGTGCCTTATAGGGGAACTCATGACCCTAATGATCTGAGCAAATAAAAAAAGCTCCATCTTACCACTAAGAGTAGTTTCTCCARTGAAGGTTGAGGTATACTGGTTGAGCAGAGCTGGGATAGCCCACATCATTGCTGCCTGTGCTTGCAACCCTTCCACCAAGAAACAGAGGACTTCAGTTTCCAGGGCTGTCAAAATGCCAACTTTGGCAGCAGTTAGAAAAAGCAAAGTGGATCATTGAATATAATCATAGGGAAATGGAGAGCTGAAGTTATTTTGGCATCCAAGAGAGCATGGCGAGACCCAGCTAGGAAAATCTTTTGAATGCTAGAAGAAAATGGTGCTGAACTGCTAATGCACACTGGAGGACATGCTGAATGTGAGGATATGTGCTGTAAGATATATCTGTGACAATTATGTGTGACCATAAGGCAGCATTGACTTCTTGCTGTCAGACYCAGATGTCTGGATGTGTTTTATGCATGTTTGTTGGCTTTTTAAAAAATGCAATAAATAGTTAATTTTAAAAAATGAAGCAAGATTATCCAGTCCTGATCTGAATACTGTAGGCAAAATAAGACATGAAGGAATATTATTGAGGGAAATGAGATCCAGAAGGAAAAAAGTATGGATTAGTGCCAGTAACTCTCATATAAGAACCAATTTAAAATCTGGAGGTTAAAAAGGACCAGCCTACCAGCAATTCAGACAGAATTTATGTTACACTCAAGTAAGTTTGGGACTTAAATTGTCAAGAAGAGACTTGTCCACACAGGTTGCAGGAAGTGAAATAACAAAGTTGATTGTTTTCCACATCTTTAGTTAGGCAAGTAGGGACAGATTTGTAAAAGTATGTAGGCATCTGGAGAATCTGATAGGTGCCTTAAACCTGTCCAGATCTCACAAAGGTTCAAACCATCCAAATTAATTAGATGCTGACTCTCAGTTAAACTCTCTTAATTCTACTGGTGGTGCCTAAATATTTCTGAGGATCTGGGGCAACACATCTGTCTGCATCTGTGGCTGCCTAAATATCCTTGAAAACCTGGTCTGCATCGGCTAATCTGAGCATGCACATACCAGTCTGTAACCTCAGATCCTACTAGTATCTCTGGAATTAATTTGCTTTCTGTAGTAGAGAACTTCTCCATGTGAATGTTTTCTCTCTCTGTATCATGCTGAGGCTAAACTGCCTCTCCAAATTATTTCTTCATCTGCTTCCTCTCCATTCCCTTTAATGCCCTTCCCTTTTGGGACTCAGAAGGGAGCAGTGTGCTGGGCTGGCACCTGGCAGCACCTTGTCCATGGGTCCCGCACCTTGAGCTGCACCATGCTCTCAGAAGCAGCAGGGCCTGTGTGGTTCTGCTGACGGGAAATGACTGGGAGTCTCAGGAAACTGCAGGAAAACAGGGTCATGCAGGGCCTTAGCAGGGACACCCTCTCTCCGATGCTGGCCCCCAGGCCACTGCCATAAGAGAGACACAGCAGAATTAAGTTTCCCTCCACCTCTTGAGATGCTTTTGTGATAAAGGACAATCTGAATCCTTGTGCTTTCCTTAGTGTTTCAAAATCTTTTCCCAAAAATTGTGAACTGAAGGTCAGGGATAGTGTAAACAAAACATTGCATTGTAGGGTATTTAGTCCAAATGAGTAGGCAGTGCTCATCAGTCACAGCTTTAAACCACTAAGCATGAAAAAGGGCTTGTATGTTAAGAGAGTAAATGAATCTTTGCGTCACACTGCTGTGATTTGCTCTATCAAAATACCAACAAAAAACCTTTTCCTCTTCCTTTGAAGTGTACTGTTTCTGAGGTTTATCATACTCTTAGCAGAGAACCTTATTAAAAGCAATAAAAAGGCAACAAAACTAAACTCAATTTTTTTTCCTCTATAGAGGAGTGTGTGTGTGCGCACGTGTGTGTATAAATGTTTGTGTATACCATATGCATTTTCTGTACAGACAGAAACAGAACTGGAATTTTCTAAAAAGCTACTGAAGTGCATGAGTTTCTTTCTAGATATGATCAAATAGATAAAAATATCACTTTTGAGAAGTGCCACAGCTCTGAACTGAGTCCTTCTCCCTCTTGTAGACTGAAAATCATCATTCTTTCATACTTATGCTCAGTCTTTACATCACGGACTGATGTAAATTTCTATGTCATTCCTGAAAGCTGAGCACCGTTGGGGCAAATCAAACGACCCACTTCCTCATAAGCTGCATCAGACACTGAGAAGGCCAGTCTGCTGTATCTTGAACATTTCCTGCCCCTCTGCTCAGTCTCCTTGTATCCTACACTTTCAAAATAACTGTGCTCAGGTGTCCACTGCTGCAGGCAAATCATCAAATATCTGTCCTCGCCACAGGCACTCTGACAAAAATAGTTACAGATGATTTTGCTGCTCCTCCTGTTTTGCTGCCCTGGAGATACAACAGTTCCTGCAGACTCAGACATGATCTTGTTCTAGGCTGTATTTATCATAGTCTTTGTTTGAGCAGAATGAATGAAACCAGGAGGTAGAATAAATACGAAGATAGTTTGAAAAACAAGTAATGAAAACCTAGGCAGTGACATAATGCCTTAATGATCTGGAGACAAATACTTTGAGGAATTAATTGCCTGTTCTGTTGTAATGAGGGTCAGTTTTGCTTTTTTCTTCCTGCTGGATCTCCCTAGCAAGTTGCTTCTGTGTACCACCCAGCCTGTCTCAGTGAATACAGCTGCAGCTTTACTTTCCAGCTATCCCATGCCACTGGGCAGGCACTGTAAAATACTGGCTGCTCTGGGGATTGTGTCTGGATACTGAGAGAGGAGATTTTTGCTCTGCTGTATGGGATCTCTTGCAAGGCCAGGCAGCATGTGCTGCATGCAGATTGCAGAGCTTAGCACAGAGCACATCGCAAGGTCTGAAAAAAAGTCCTGCTTCTTGCCATATTCCAATAGATTACACACAAACACTTAGAGCTCCCTAAAATCAAGCAGCTGCCTACTCTAGCTGAGTCCCTTGAGTATTAAAACTGATGCTTTTAAAATGATTATCTTATCTGTATCAGCTGTCAGTGGCAAAGGCTGAGAGGAGAGGAGAGAGACTGTGATTTATAGTGAAATCATGTCATTTTTTCCAATACGTGAGTGAGCTGTTGAGTGAGATGATCATCTGGCTAAATTCTTAGCTGCCAACAACTATAAATATATCCCTAAGTACAGTATGGATACAGATGCCATGTTTTACAGAAGTTGTATGGTGGAGCCATGCTACACGCTCAGTATGTGTATCTGCTGACAGCCCTATTCCTCTAATTACGTCTCTGCTCACCAAGAAGCAGCTGCTGTGGACTGCCTTACCTGCAAGTCTCAAAATGTGTGGGCTTTTGGGTGCATGCTGGGACAGTACAGCTGGTACACAACAGTTGGCATCGGGGAGTCCCTCCTCAGAAGATGCATATGTGCTTGGGCCTGGTGTCAAATCTGCATTGTGATAAGCCAGGGAATTGCCAGCCAGAGCCCACGGGTGTGTTCTCAGGTGTCAAGGGAACTGGAGTGGAGCTGTTGACTAAGTTTGTCATTTTGCTGGGGCCTTGGAGATGTAGTTTAATGGGCTGTGCTGACTCATTTGTAGGCTCATTTGCATTTTTGCCATTGTTCATTGTAGTTAAAGATAGCAGAAGAATTAAGCACTGAGGGACAGCAGCTCTTAGCTCTTGGCTATTTCAGAATATCTAGGAGAGAACCTGAGCAGGAATTGGCTGGGTGGGAATGAAATCTAGAACATACCATGCAGACAAGGGAATTTTCTTTGCTTTCAAAGCAAATATAGGCATTTCCTGTACAAAGAGAACTGAAGATATTCAAAATCAAAAATACACTTAAAAACAGAAACCCAAGTGACTGCATGTAACAGGGAAGCAGGTGCTAGTTTTGAGCAAAACTCAGGGCTTATTTAATAGCAAGCACATCTGGTTTTTAAAAGTCAGCACAGGTGTTTGACTTTAAATTGCACAGATTTATCCTGCTGCCCCATGTTATGTCCTGGAAAAGTCAGAAGTGAATTTTGTGATGGCTGTACTATTACTACAGGTGCTGCTAATTGATCACATGTTAGTTATGAAGTACTGAGTTTAGATCTATRACCTTGCCTCTGTTTTCTCTTGTGATTCTTTGCTATATTTCTTTTTAGAAAGATTCTCTCATTAATTAATGCTATACAATTTCATGGTTCCTTTGCCTTTTTAAGATTGGCCAGGCTTTTAGAATTGCATAGCAAAATCTGCTGTGATCATCATTTTATTCCAAACTTTGGCAATATGATAGTCAATTTTCAGAGACGTTTTGAAAACTCTTTGGTTTTGTTTTGATCTTTCTTGTGTTACATTGCAAAATATGGGAGAAGAAAACCATGTTTAAGTGCAAAATTTCCTCTGTAATCATTCTATTTTGATAATAAGAGAACATATTGGGAAATCACAGAAGGAAGAGTTCTTATTTATGAGTTGCAGATTATTAAACAGACTTTAAAAATAATGAATTATAGACACATTAAAAAAAAAAAATCCAGTGATGAGCTGTGAAACTGATAATGGAACTAAACTGGCTTGGTTTAAGATAAAAATATCCACTAAATCTGTCTGTTGCATTACAAAGCACCTGAGAAGGAAAGCTGCATGCGGGTACAGAATCTCTGGGACAAGAACGAAATGAGTAGTAGTGGGGAATAAGGGAAACCAAACCTTTGAAGGCTAGAAATGAGACAAAAGTGTTGTAGCTGGGGTGGTGGGAAGGGTATTTTGAGTGCTGTCAGAGATTCTCACTTACGATACTAGAATGAGATTCAGAAGAAGAATATTTAGGCAGGCTATGTTGTAAAAAATATCAACAGTGAGGTATGGGTTTTCTGTAAGCATCCAGGGAGAGGTGTAATTTCTGAATGGTTCTAATAGGGTGATTGGAAAGCAAGGAACCTAACTAAAGATCCACAAAGTTAGGATTTTGGTATTGTTCTGCAGTTTCCAGGCTCAAGGTGTTTGTTGTGCTTTTGAGGGTTTTTTAATTTGGGGAGTGGGGGTGGTTCTTTAACTTTTAACTTCTGATCTGCAGTTCTGATTTCAGCATATTTCTCTGAGTATCCTGTGCAGGTGGCACACTTGGAATGAAGCCGGTTTAATAACCAAGGGATTTAAGTCAGATTTATTTGAGATAAAAATAAGGGTAAATTAAGCTAGTTATGTTTCCTTCCTGCCTTTATCTATGTGACACTTCACTACAGCTAAGATTGTGGAGGAATGAGACATTACAGTTGGGAATAAAGCAGCCAAGAGATATAAGCATTAGGGAGGAGGGAGCTATTTTATTTTAAAAAGCTTTCTCTCTTCAAACCCGTCCTCCCTGCTGAGAAGGAAGGCAAGGTGAAGGAAAGGTTTCCCACTGAATTTAGAGACAGCAGAATCATCCTGGAATAGTAAAAAAATTCTTCTCACAAAGGTGAAAGTCAGTCACTAAGTGTATGAAGTTAAGAGGGAGTATGACAAAATCAGATGATGTTTCAAGACAAAGAAATATTGCTGGGAGAGGATGGGGAAAGGATGAGGGGCTTTATTTACATCAAAAGTTTCATGCATCTGGAGAATGTCTGACAGGCAGAGAATACAAAAAGGGACTGTTTTAGCCATGGAGACCATATTGTGAGGCTTTGAAAGCACGGGAGGCTTTTGGAAAAGGAAGGAAGCCTAAGTCAGAACCAAATTTAGGWTATTCAGCGCAGTTATCATGCCAGTGACAAATGTGAGAACCAAGTGAGCACAAATACAATGGAAGGTATTTAAATTTGGATGGGTTTGAAAACAAATGCTTGATGAGGTTCATAAATGTCAAATGAACAGATGGAGCTGAGAATGAAACCAGCAGGGAGATAAGGCAGAGATTGCTGCGAGCAGGGGTGAAAAACAGGAAACTCCAGTTGGTGGGCTACAGGGTTAGGATGAGGGAGCGGGGCCTGCCAAGATAAGAGCTCTGACAGAGGCGGATATGGATGGTCCTCGGGCTGCAAGGAAGAGCAGAGGTCAGCACGACCAGTTATGTGAAGAAAKACCCCTGCTTGCAAACCCTGGACTTGGAAGAAAGGGGCTGGGAGAGGGAGGTGAGGGGGAATCTGCTCAGTGCCCGTGTGCAATTAGTTTCCCCACAGATCAGGCCGGTGGTGTGTGTGCTGCACCTAGAGCGACATTGGCAGGTTTAATGATCAGCGTGGGGAGCTCCATATGCTCCCGACAGGATATTCCTGCTTTACCCACAGCCACTTCTGCCCGGTGGGGATGTACACCATCCGGCGTTGTGTGGGCGTCTGGAAAGCAAGGGCATTCTCGCCAATCTGTGTCTGTGCCTGGGTACGATGCAGCTGTGTCACATGCCCAGAGGTCAGCTGATGTTTGGCTATGGACATCATGCCAGAGACTGGAGAACATGCGTTTTTGTCTTGGTGAAATTAGGTTCTTTAAAAAAAGGAAAAAAAGGTGCAATTTAATTGCCTTTCAGGCCACATGCACTCCCATTGTGGTGCCCATGACGAGGGCCTCCTGTGATTCACATTTAGTTTTACATTATCTACCTTACAAAGTATCCTAATCAGAGCACTCGTCATACAACGAGCTACTGCGGTAGAGTTCTCCTAAGCCAATGGCACCTTCATCATAAGGCTAGGCTGTCTCGTAACTCTAATGAACAGTCTACCTAAATGATGCTCTCCAGTTACTGTTGTGCAGTGGGAGTAGCTACAGGCCCAGCTGATTGTAGGTGTAGGATGCCTACAAATTCCCATCATTTTAATTGTAGTAGATTTCATTCAGATGTTTAGTGGCTTTCAAAGCTACACTGTATGCATGTTATCAACTGTATGCTGGTGGACCCCTCTAACATCATCAGACATGAGGTTTTTATATAAGCATTTATTTACTTTATATGCAGCAATGTCTAATCTACTGATTTTTGTTTTTTATTACAATCTGACTGACCTTTGCATAAAAAAACCCACAAGAGATGAGACTGCTATTTCCAAACTTCACTGTTAAATAAGCCCTGCCAAATTTAAAATGCTGCTCCATCTTCAATTTTTTAAACTTATTCTTGTTCCCTGCATCTCCTTCAAATTTCTTGGAATTGATGTGGCTAAAAAATAAGATTTGCCTTTTTTTCTTTAGTTTCCTTCATCGGTTTAGAGCATCTTGAGCATAGTCAGGTTTTGCTGTCCTGGGGTACCATTTAGAAAGAGTGCTAACTCCTTAAAGGGTTTGTGAACTGCCCTGCAGTACTCACTGTGTTTTGGAGGCCATCAGAATGTGGTATGTATGTAATGAAGTATCATTATGTGCATCAACACTTAATAAGACATTTGATACCATGCTGCCTTATGTTGTTCCTTCATATACTTATAAGACTAAGGCATTGCACTCTGAATAATTTATTTTCCCTTCTCTTTCCTGCTTTTTTAACATGAAACTGCAACTGTGACAAAGTGCCTCTCTTTTCTGACCCACACACAAAGGTGGGGCAGGCAAGTGAGAAATGTAAAATGTGCTTAATCATTTCAAACTCTTTTGTCTTGAAATTGATGAGTTATGACATAGATCACGTTTCTCTTGAGAAGTAATGTATTTATGCTTCTGTGCCATTCTAGAATAATCAGCATACATATGTGTCACTTGAAGAAAAAAATGACTGTAAGTAAAAAAATGTTCTATAAGAATAAATGTTTTTTACAGTCAGATAAAGGCACTTGCAGATGTTCTTGTGTGAAGGCTGCTCTGGAGTTTTTATTTCGCTATAAATGGTTCTAGTCCAATATTCCACCCTCCTTACACTCATTTAAAACTGAATCAGAATTCAAATAAGGATTAACCACCCATGGAGTCTGGCACAACAATAGAAGTACTTGCTAACTTTTTTCCTGCTTGTTATTAGCGAAGGGAATCTAGGTTAAAGAGTTTCACTACGGAAATATAATTTTTAATTCTTGACTCGTAGTCATTTTTTCTTTGTACTCAACAACTGAAAAGTTTCCATATATCCTTGTGGCCCAGAGTAATCTTTATTCAATAAATATYTCAGATAGTAAATAACACACGTTCTTATGAGCAACTGGAGAAGTCACTCAGCAAAGCAAATAAATTGGTTTGGTTTGCTGAATTGGAATCTAGTACTTGGAAAGAAAAAAAAATCAGTTCTTGTCTATCCTTCTCTTGTCTTTAGGGATTTGTTCAAAATAGTTAAAATCAGACACAGGCAACAAATATTTATAGTCATTTAGGGTGTTTGTCTTCATATTTAAGAGCAGCATTTCTTTCAGTCATTTTGAATGCTTATAGTAAAGGACTAGAGGAAAAATTAAATTCTGAGTTATCAAATGGAGAGTTTAATTGGCTGAAATAACACCGTAATTTGTTCCAGCCTAATCTTGGGTACTCCAACTGCCACGAAGTACAGCTAYAGAAAATGGCTGTTACTAAGCTTGAGAAGACTCTTCCAAAGGCGGAATTTAGCCAGATAATTCAGTTTTCATAGCTGGGTATCTGAATATACATCATTGGTAATGMCATTCCAGAGGTAATTGTATATATATGCAATATCTTGACTAGAGTTTGGAGCTGTAGTTGCAAAGTACTGTAACATCACTTGAAAATGTTACAGTGAAGGGAATGGTCTAGCAGATTGCCTTATTCAAGCCAAAAGTAAAACTAACATTGATTTTAATAGTGCAAGAATTTCACCTTTGAGACGAGTACAAGTACAATACATTTTTGCACCTTTGACTGTAAGGAAACTATGGTAGTACACTGTGTTACTAAACTCTCGTCTTGAAATACCTGCCTGGGAAGGTTATGCAGAAAGCACAGAAAAGAGAGTTGGCCTCCAGAGTTTTAAATCAAGGTCCATGAGATGCTGTCTGTCTGTATGGGCTAGTGTAGACTGAGCAGTAACTCAGTGCTAAGACAAGGTGGAGCAGTTGGGATCATTAAAATGGCTCTGGGAGTTTGACAGAGGTTTACGTTCCTGGTTTATTGTTTTACCAGTGCCTTTCATTAGCGTTGTGTTGTCATATTACATAATTTCTTACCTATAGGTTTATTAGAGTGATTTGCCTGTGGTTTCTAACTGCATCTGAAAGTAAGGGTGGGGCCAAAATGAAGCAGAGCTTCATTTCTAAAGCCTTTCCCCCCCTTCTACTGTATTTACATTCCTTTTTCTTCCTTAATAGCCAACTCCCAGTGAGGGAGTACATAATGTAGAGACAGAGGTCTTCATCTTGCAAAGACCAGTGTGAATTGTATGCACTCTGAATAGAGCTGAGTCCATGCAAGTGTGGCAAAACTAAGCTTTTTCAAGATGGGGGCTGTAAGTTACACCACTGGGCATGGTAAAATGGAAATTCTATGACTAGATTCTCCTTCCCAATTTTTATCTACAAGGTAGGATGGAACAAGGAAAAAAAAAAAGTTACATCTCAGCAGGAAAAGCTAGTTTTGGAAAATAATTCTTTCAATAGCTGACATCCTATTTAATTACAAAGGGCTCGTCTTTCAAGATATCTGTTCTCCAAGTACTGTATTTCTTGTCTGAATACTTCATTTGCAAGGACATAATGTTCTCTGGTAAAAAAAAAACAAACAAAAACAAAATAAAAATCCCAAACTCTACCAAAACTAATTTCCTTAATTTTCCTTTGGCCAGACTGTTACATTTCTATACAATTACATCTAGTCCAGAGAACAGAATATGTGGCAGAGTTTTTTCCAGGCATTCATAGCTTTTATTCTCTTAGGGTAAAATTTTCTCCTGTGCAAAAAGCCTGCCTGGAACCTAAGCATACTGTAAATTTCATTTAATACTTCTGGAGAGAGGGATCAAATAGCATATAATGTCTTCAACCCATATTCTGAGAAGGTGAAAGTACTATTCTTGCCTTGTCCTAGAGAGATCTCACTTGCATCAGGAAGTCAAAGAAATGCCAATATTTATCCTCAGAGACGTGTGAGCTTTACTTCTCACTTTAAGAACAAGTGCTGTGTCATTATTATGAATAGGGCCAACATTCCTCTCCAAGATCCATGGGTTTTTACATTAATTTTGTTTCCAGTGCTTTTCCCTCCTTTCAGTGTTTGCTCGTCTTGGATGTTTTGTCTCAGATTACTAGAGGAAGCTACAAGTTTTAAGCAAATATCTCCAAGTAACTGAAGAAAGAAAAATCTGAACTTCTAAATGTGAAATAATTTCTCTGGTGGTGGAACAGATGTGCACCATGTCACACGCAGCGCTGATCATCTGGCAGAACACTGAGGACCTGGGTGCAAGAATGGCATTTTGCCTATTTAAGTATGAATAATAAAATATAGTGCTATTTCATCTGGCAGAACACCGAGGACCTGGGTACAAGAATGGCATTGTGCTTATTTAAGTATGAATAATAAAATACAGTGCTATTCCTTCAGCAAAGAAGGTCAGTGTGAAAGTTGCTTTGCCTTATAATTGCCATCTGCACCATTTAATGGCCAGTGGCATGGGCACTGCCTGCCAGTTGGGTATACCTCTTGCTACCTATTCAAAGYCCAACAAGACATTATCATTCCTACAGCATGTCCAGCTAGGCAGGTGAAAGTGAGTCATGACCTTTGCACCCTGCATGTGCAGTTGGGACCATACTAGAAGCCATTCAGACAAACAGGTTCAAGACTGTGTGCTAGCTGACAAGTTCTGGTGTTCAACTCTGGATTAACACATGTGAGTAKGGACATCAGAGGATGAGTGGATCTGGCTTTAAACAGCCTTCATGCTATCCCTGTCCACCTGATAAAAGCTCAACAATATAGAATAAACTTCACAATGCTAAACTTACAGAGGTCCAACCACACAATGAGGTGAAGTGCAAAACAAGAATTGCACACAGAAACAATTTGGGAAAACTTTCTAAGAAAATGTGTGTTTCCATGTTTGCAAGAATTTTATGAATGGAATAAATTTGTGAAATTTGCCAGTCAAATGTTTTTCTGTAAAGTGTTTGCTTGTTTCTATTTATTGTTATAAAACTGGTCAGTCCTTAAATACTTCTCTTCCAAGTTCCTGTTGCACTATGGGCCTGGAAACAGATTGAAAACAAAAATGACCAGCTAGTTAGAGAGACAGATGGAGCATGGGCCTTTTTTTTTTTTTTTTTTTTTTTTTGCTGTTGTTAAGAAAAAGGGTAACCAAATTAAGTGTTCAAATTACCATGACCAACTCATGCATGATATTTGCATGACTTGCTAACACTTCTGCACATTTCAGGAAATTCATTTGCCTTTGAAAATTGAGGCTGTAGTGTTCAAATGAAGTGCCTACCCTTCAACTCAGTAGGTGCCTGATGGAGCTGAACAGCTGCATCGGCTTGAAAAGAGTTGCTATTGTGCATTGCTCATTATGGTCCTGAGAGCAAGAACTGGCTGCTGCCAACCAGCCTTGCTCTCCACATTTACTGCTAGTAAGTGCCCTCCAGTTGAGAAATTGATGCCACTGAATAGTTTCCTCTCTATTTCTTCTTCTCATGTGGCTATATCCCCATGAAAAAGCCTTCTCTTCTGCACTTATCCTCCTGGTGAGAGGATRAGTGTAAGGGGTGCCGTTATGGGTGATGTAGGTGGAAGACAAAGTGCTGGCCTCTGCTGCTTCATCACAGCTGGTGCCTTTTTCCCTGGCTGTAATCCCTTGATAACACCCCTGGCTGAGTAACATTATATGCTGGCTGTTTAGTCCCCGCTGTAGCCCATCAAGAAAGAGAAGAACATTGTATTCCTAGTGCTGATTCATCCTGAGTGCCAAGCGCAATAGCGCTAACCACAAAAAATAGTGTTATATGCATGTGGATGCCATCCCCTACATGCTCTTTAAAGGGTTGTGTTCTCACCAGGCAGGAGACCCGCATTTGATGATGACCAACGCTGGCCTCTTACTCCACCAGTGGCAGGTGTGTGCAGCCTTGTGGAGGTGACACCATTGGCCCCTGTGGAGCAAAGGACCCTTTACAGCACYCGGTGGCAGTCTCTCCCGCGAAATGAGCCAATGGGTGGATGAACTCCAAGCAGAACTGCAACCCGTTCACCTCAGCCAGGAGAACGGAGGCTCTGGCTGACGCTGCTGGGGCTGAAAGCAGGGAGAAAAGGAAAGAGCTGTTTGCAAACAGCTCCATTTTGAGAGCAGCACAAGTGAACCAGAGRCTATTTTAAGATTAAAACAAATACGATATTTTTGACAGGACAGGGGAATGTGTTTTAGCCCTTTATCTCTTGCTAAGCTACTGGGCATTTGGAACTGAGTACAGCAGAGTATTTTTAAAGGCTCACTCTCCTGTTATGGTATATAAGTGAAGCATCACTGAAAACTCATGGAAACACCAAAAGCGTCAGGCTGCAGCAGCCTGCCCACTATGCTTTCCACTGTCAGACAGTGAAATACAGTGATTATAAGGGGGTGCATGTGTGTGTGGGGAGCGTCAGCTGAAAGAGYTGCCAATATCTTGATTGTCCCATCCTCCAGGGGCAGAGGTTTACTATGGTTTTGAGGGTGCACTGTAGTTTTGGAGGTAATTTCCTCAAACCAGCTCTTCTGCTGTTCAGTGACAGTAGTGTGGGCTGTGGTAAGATCTGGGGCTGTGACAAAACCCACTAGACAGCAGAGGAAACACATACCTGTCCAGAATCAAAACCCTGATCTCTCCTTCCCTTTCAGAGCTTGCATTAGTCAAATCAGGGCGGTCATGCTGTAGTGCTTATCTGCCATAGATCAGTAATCATTATTGCATTTTTTACGGAAATCTGAGTTTTGAGGCTGTGAACTCAGAGCAGCCTCACAAGAACAAGTATGAGCATGACCATTTCTGCACTAACTGAATTTTTCATTTTAAAATACAACAGGTAAGGCTCAGTTCTCATTAGTCATAATGGATCCACACAGAGATACCTTCCCTTAGCACACAGCCCTGCCATCAAACTACCCTCTCTCATAACTAGCAAATATCTTCTAGGCGTGGAAGAAAATAATCTGGCCATGGGACTATGGTCCTTAACCAACACCAGGTTGCCCTGCTGCTTGTTGGATAACTGTGGAAACGTTACTGTGTGTGTCTGTGAATGAAGGAGGAAAGGACATGACCTGGAAGATAATTCTGTGGATTTGCATCACCAAAATAACACTTTAGCTCTTCACAAAAGGGATTTCTGTGTTCATATTAAATTTTCAAAGAACTTGAAGAAAATAACCTCCCTGGAAACTTGGGGAATATTCGCTGAGCAGGGAAGCATCTTTGTTAATGTTCAGATTTTGGCTGAATTGTTCTACARTTTTGTGTTTGCCAGGGGAATTGCGCTTCCTCATCCCCTCACCCTGCAAGACAGGGATCCCCTRTTCTTGTGATCTTCACCCATTGGGCTGTTGTGATGTGATCTCAGAAATCCGTTCATTTCCATGGTGAGGCATGGAGGGATAAAAATAAAGCAAAAAATAAAAAAAAGTAAATGATATTCTTATATCTTTATTGCCTCCAGGCATTGGCAGAACTATCTCTCATGTCACATTTCTGCAGTAGCATCACTTGGCTTCCAAGAGAAATACAGCTTGTCTTTCTGCATTTGAGAAACAGGATGTCCTGATGCAGGACCCCTGGAAACTCTATGGGCTGCTCAAAGGATGGGCCTGTGCAAAGGAATACTGCACTGTGAACACAGTGTGGAGGCAATTCCTTAAATATTCCTTACAATGGTCTTTAACACTGTTCACCTCCCTTCCCCTCTGCACCTCCACCCCCAAGTGTCAGATGACTAGCAGGACTTTTTGCCAGTACGGTGTGAATGTTAAGTGCAGGATTATTCTAGCCATTTCAGGTCATGTAACCAGCTGGGCTCACTTCTGTGCGTGGGTAATAAACACTATGCACATTTCCTGTTTCCTGATCTCACACTGGGTATTTATATATGTAGATCTGGTGGTTGATTTCAACGTTTATCGCTGTTTCCCAGATCATTTCCGGCTTTCCTTCTCCCAAAAGCACACTCCTTCCTGAATTATATCAAAGTAAAGTACATTTCTGGGTGGTGTACATTTGTTTCCGGACAGGTAACACCCAGCAGAAGCAGATAACTCTGGAGAGTTGAGGTTTCAACATGCAGATATTTTTGCAGAGCTACTGAATCCCAACACAGCTCCTGCACATCCTACGAATGTTGGCAGAAGACAACTCCTTGCCAGCTGGTGTGGATCAAACTTTTCCTCACTCTTCATTTTACTTTGAGCTATGTACCATATGGCAGGTGGTGGTGTGCCTGAGTGTAAAGGAAGGACAAGGCTGAATCCAAACAGTGAAGTTGCACCTAGTCCCTCACCTTTGACAGTGCACTATATTTTTTAGTGTACTGTCCACTCTTATTTCATGATCTAGTGCATATGTGATGGCTTTTCTTTCACATAAGATAATGCCTTTGGCATAATGTATGCACAGAAGTTTTATTTTATTGGCAATCTTATTGTAATAAAGTCTGCATATTAATAGCTGACTTTATGATAGTTTTTTTATATCTCTTCAAGCTTTGTGTATTTTCTTTATCCTGTGTTAAGCAATTCTTTAGACTGAAAAGATATTTACTTTTCAAAATAAAGCTATGTTTGTGTTTAAAAGTCCACATAGCATTTGCAGAAGATGACAGTTTGATGACACTGTAAACTGAAGTCTTCTTTTTCCTTAGTAAACTGTTCTAGCACCAGCGGGAGAGAGATCTGCACATAACTACTAATCTTCTTTGACCTCTTCCTGGAGGAAAAGTTCTCAGAATGACAAACTTTGCCCACATACCTCACTTACTCTGGTTTTATACCCATCTGGGAAAGCCAACAGGGGTGCCATTTATAATAGCCGATTTCTTTTCCTTATCTGTGAGAACTGAGCAAAGACCACAGAGGTCACTAATGCAACTTTTATTCAGTGCTGTATTCGGACTGGAATGATCTGAACTATTGAGGTCCCTCTGTATAAAGGACTTCTTAGCTTTCTCAAACCCTTACACAAAGATTCAGCCAATCTGCCTCCTCATGCCTGCCCTGCCCCCTGCCAATCCTTTATATTTAGGTAACTTCACTTCTTCTGTCCACAGATTAAAAAAGTAATACAACTAAGTTTTAGTGGCAATTTTTCAAAAGTAATATAGGGGTTTGCCTCATGGCTCTCCTTAAATTTAATGAGTCATATGACTAAATCCCATCATGAAATGAATTTAAAGTGTAGAGAACAGTCAGTTAAAACCAACAGACATGTATCTGGAGCAAGGAAGACTTACTGCCATTGGAGATACACCAGATGGATGTGCTGCCACTCACAGAGACTTGACAGGTAGGTGAAATAGGCAGAGAGGAACTCTTGAGGTTAACAAAGGCGAGTGCAAAGTCCTTTCCTTGGGGAGGAATAACCCCATGCACCAGCACATGCTGGGGGCTGACCAGCTGGAAAGCAGCTCTATAGAGAAGGACATGAGAGTCCTGCTGGACAACAAGTTGGCCATGACCAGCAGTGGGCCCTTGCACAAAGAAGGTCACCAGCCTCCTGGGCTCCATTAAACAAAGCGTTGCCAGCAGGTCGAGGGAGGTGATCCTCCCCCTCTACTCAGCCCTGGTGAGGCCACATCTGGAGTGCTGTGTCCAGTTCTGGGCTCCCCAGTACAAGAGAGACATGCAGCTACTGGAGCGAGTCCAGCGAAGGGCTACTAAGACAGTTAAGGGACAGGAGCATCTCTCATACGAGGAGAGACCGAGAGAGCTGGGACAGTTCAGCCTGGAGAAGAGAAAACTGAAGGGGGGATCTTGTCGATGTGTATAAATATCTGAAGGGAGGATGTAGAGAAGATGGGGCCAGACTCTTCCCAGTGGTGCCCAGTGACAAGACGAGACACAATGGGAACAAACTGAAATACAGGAAGGTCTGTCTGAACATGAGGAAAAAATTTTTTACTGTGAGGGTAGCTGAGCACTGGCACGGGTTGCCCAGAGAGGTGGTGGAGTCTCCTTCCTTGGAGATACTCAAAAGCCATCTGGACACAATCCTTGGAAACGTGCTCTAGGTGACCCTGCTTGAGCAGGAGATTGGATTGGATGATCTACACACGTGTCAGCCAGCCTCAATGCCTCTGTGATTCTGTGATTCTATCACTGGGACAATTAAATGGAAAATTAGATGGCTTTGTGTTTTATTGTGAATTCTAATAAGTAGAGAAAAATGGTACTTAAATGGTGAAACAGCTGAACAAAAACGTAAGTTAGGCAGTAGGGTTTTTTTTCTCTTTTTGGATTTTTTTTCTGAGCAGGTTAATTTCAATGAGATGGGGGCAGTGAGTTGATTGTAAAATCAAATCTGAATGTTGGTTCCTTATTGCATTTGTAAAAAATGCTTCATTTTCCTGAGAATACTTTCAGCTTTGAATAAGGCTTTGAAGTTCTTCATTTTAGACCAAAAGATAAGATACCACATACAAAACAGAGAGATTGTATGACTTTTTAGCAACTCTTCCCGAAATGTTCAGTGAACATGTTTAAAAACTTGATTACATGATTCTAGTAGATTACATTTGGGTTAATGCCAGCAAGTTATAGACTCCAAGAAAGGTGAAAATCTCCTCGAACTACAGTGAAATTAATGCTGCCAAAACTGAGTTGAATACTCTCCAAAAGTATTTCCAAATAAGACTCCTCCATTACTCTGTTGGGTGCCAATAAACAGGTCAACTTTAAACCTTGGAACGTTAAATGCAATGAAAGCCAAGAGCTCATTTGCTACATTTTCATGACAAGAAGCTTTTTTTTTTTTTTTTAATTTGAGCTATTAGAAGACACGTTCCATAAGTATTTCCAAATAAGACTCCTCCATTACTCTGTTGGGTGCCAATAAACAGGTCAACTTTAAACCTTGGAACGTTAAATGCAATGAAAGCCAAGAGCTCATTTGCTACATTTTCATGACAAGAAGCTTTTTTTTTTTTTTTTAATTTGAGCTATTAGAAGACACGTTCCATATAAAAAAAAAAAAAGTTGCTTGGCTTGGCTTTATTTAAGTTATTGACTTTACTGTGTTCCTCTTATGTAGAACAAAAGAACTGGAAGAAAAGTTCTAAGATGAATTCTCCTCTCTGTTAAACTGGTGAAAATAAAGGGTAGTCATTTTGATTTATACTAGTGTAACTGAGAAGGTGATATGGTTTTTATTTGGAAATTTACTGTGAGTGCCTAGCAATTTAGCTATCCTTTCACGCATTTTTTTTCCTTTTTTTTTGCAGTGAAAATTGGTCTCATGATAAATGTTTTAATAAATTAAATCATGATATTGCCTGTATCCAATCCAACTTGTCAGGCTCTGTGTGTGTATAAATATGCAGCTGAAATATCTTAGTGAGTAAAAATATCAATAAAATGTAGTAATATAAATACAAATACAAATTAGAGAAGTACAAAAAAAAAGTATCCACAGTTTTACATGTGATTATTTTTATGTTTTTAACATCTATTGTACTTTATAAACATAATTTTGCATGTAGGTCTTCTATGGGTCTTTGATCTCTGACAGAACAATGTGAGCCAGACTTAGCTTTTGTGTTACCCCAATGAATGCTATACAGCTACATCAGTGACAAACTTGGTCCTCTACGTTGTTTTACCCTCTACCTTCATTTCAAAGATCTTTTGAGACTTGTCTCCTGTGAGTCATGCTGAGAGTTGGAATGGGACCTGTTATCTTAACAGCTCAACTGAGCTTTCATTAAAGTCAGTATAAGTGAGAGTGCAGTCCTGTACTGAGTGATGAGAGCTGCCCTGCGCATAAGTAATTTGCAGAGAACCTCTCATACAACACTGGAGTAAACATTTCTTCAGAGGAAAACCATGGAAGATTTCTTGCAGCTTGGCATGCAGCTGGAAAAGGAAGTACTCTCGATACAATTCTGCAGAGCACCTTTCACCACAAGAGGGAAGTGGGCACCTGAATTTACTTTACCGTTAATATTGTAGATACTTTGGGGCAGGCAGGGCAATTGACTCTTTACATCCATGCACATTTAGCTGTCAAATTGGCAAGTACGCAACAGTATACCACATTTTTTAATGCTGTATATATATGTATGTAAATATATATGGCATCTGCTGCAGACCAATAGGCTTCTTATTGTGTGACTTCTCTTACTGAGACTGTATTTCTATACTAAGATTTTTAATTTTCCATTTCAGTCTGTGTGCATCTATACATATTGCTTCCAACAATTAACCTCAGTAGATATAACTAGCTAAGCCCAAACTCTAAGATTTTAAAAATTAAAAAAGTGAAAGGCAGAAGGAGAATGACTAAACTGATTTACTTTCAAAATAGGAATTGAAATGGAGAAAATGTGTTCAGATAAAAAAACTATTCTGTTAAGTCTCAAAACACTTCAGAGTAAAGGTTGATAAAAGACTGAGAAGAAAAATGATTCACCATGTAGGAGGGAAAAAACAAAAGCAGAATCAGAAAACAAATATTTGGAGCAGAAAAGTAAGATGAAGGAGAATGCTCTTAAGAAAACTATCTGTAAACACAAACATTAAAAAATTTGGAATAAAAAGGCTAAAGGAAAAACAAGCAAAAAACAAAAATGCAAGGATTAAGGTTATTCACAGAATCACAGAATCACTGAGGTTGGAAGGGACCTCTGGAGATCATCTAGTCCAACCCCCCTGCTCAAGCAGGGTCACCTAGAGCACATTGCACAGGATTGCATCCAGGCGCGTTTTGAATATCTCCAGAGAAGGAGACTCCACCACCTCTCTGGGCAACCTTTGCTTGAAAGTAGTTTCTCAAATCTTTCTTTATCTTCCCCTCTGTTTTGTGAATTTTTCTTCACAGCACCAGGTCAAGAGAGGAAAAGTTTCAGGTTCTGTTCCCTGCATAGCTCACAAAAAAAAAAAAAGAAAGAAAGAAGACTCTGAAGTGAAGTAATTAATCTGAAACCTTTTTATTATTAGCGCTCACATAGAGAAATTGTAACTATTGTACAGCTTTAATGGAAAGTTTATTCTGTTATGCTGTGAATTTCCACATACAGACAAGCACTGAAAATGGAAACATAAAAAGAAGATTTATCCTTGCAAACCCTTTGTGTGGATCCAGCATCTGTCCTAGGCATACCAGCCAGCAGAGACCTCTAGAGGCTGCTCATGGCTTCATCTTCCTGCATGTTGGCATCCATCATGCAGGAGATGCATCTAAATACTCCACCATCTGTGGGACAGCCATTTGCTCCCATGGTGTGTACATGAAAGTCCCACAGCTTTCCCATTTCTGGACCATATGCTGCTCTCATTTAGATCCCATGGATTTGGAACTGAGGCGTAATGTAAATGGGGAAGCCTAGTTATCTGGCTCTGCTGTTTAATTTATGCAAAACTGGGGCACAGTCATTCTACAAATCATATGGCATCCATTTCAGGAATCCATCCATTTGTATAAAGATGGGGGTGTCCTTTAAAGTAGATGGGAGCATATGTATATACACATCTGAATCACCGAATTCACACTTAGATTTCTATTACTACCTCATCTCCAGCTTCCATGATATTCCATTTCTCACATTTAGGTCAGATCATTGCAGACACAAATAGGAAATTTGCATCTGGGCTAGGTTTCCAAATGCCCTCAATATTTAGGTGGATATGCAGTATTCAGTCAGCCACTCTCTATTTTTAAARTCTCCTTTTACTCAAAATTCTATGAAGACTCTTCTTTCTCTCTGTCAAAAATACACTTCTGACCAATTTAATCTATTAACAATTCAGTTCTCCATAGAAAATAGAGGTTATTCTTTTTTTCTTGTGAATCAAAATATTAAGTTGACTCCACTAGGGACATGGACTGTGTAATCTGTGTTTCAAGTCAGATGCTATGGATGAATTTYATTTTAATTACTTGTATTATGGGCCTGGTAAGAATCTGCAGTCAAACTCATRCTGTTTCCATCAGTGCAAACTGATATGCAGTTTTATTACTTTCAGAAGTAATTGCTTTCAGAACAGCCCTGTGGCCAGCACCAAGTAGTGCCACTGAAAGTTGGACTTTGGCTAAGCTAATCTCACCCACCCTTGTGGGAGCCCGTCTTGATCAGCTGGCTAGCTGCCACTGTCTAGAAAAAGGGGTCGGGGAAGGTGCAACAGGGCACTCCTCGTTGTGTTTGCTGCTCACTTGCATGCCATGTGCTTTTATCAGATGACGTATTTTCTTCTATTGCCCTGACTAAAGGCCAGGTGCATAATGCTCAAAGCAGTCATTGGCTAGGAGTTAGATGCCTAAATGCCTTTGTGGATTTGGACTTCAGTGCCTCCCTCCTGGCACCATGAAACCATTGCCTCTGCAATGAGCCACTGTACCACTGAGGCAAACCATTGAAAAACTGCTGGGGCCACCACAGGGCTTGCTTATTTCTGTTGCTAGGAGGAGTTTTACTAGTGCGGGTTGCTTTTCATGTCCCATTTGGCAGTATCTCTCATAGCTCTGGCTATTGAGGCTCCTCTTCAATAAAACAGCAGTCTAGTATTCTTCAAAAAAGAGACGAAAAAAAATGGGGTGAATAGTTGTTGTCTTCCTTGTGCTACTCGGTTCATCCTTCCTTTATTTTCTGAAACATCACATACAATATGGAGCTTAGGGAAATATTCAGCTGCCCACTTCAACTTAACCTTAGAATAAGCTATCAAGACTCCTTATCTCATCAAGCTATGTCAAGCATTCACTGCAAAGCTACAGAAATTGGAGTCCAACAGCACCCTGCTATCTTGTGGCTGTGTAGAATAAGTATGCTGAGGCACAACTGGTGTTTGCTGAAGTCCTGAAAAGAAGCAAGGGGGTTGAAGGAAGGTTTAGTCAAGTTGCATAGGTTGGTAAGTGATGCCACCATCTTGCGCACTATCATTTTTCATAGCTGATTGTCATGACATCCTTCCTCAGCTGAGCTGTCACTGCAAGGGCTATGGTTGGAGCTCGGTCCACCTGTGCTGGCCAGGTGCCCCCTGGTGACCATGTCAGGCCAGGCTGCATAAGGAGAGCACCCACTTGTGGAAGCCAACAGAGGAGCTGTGGGACAGTAAGACTCCAGCAGGGAATGTTTTGTGTTTCTCTTAGACTTTATTATTTTCCTGCTGGAGGTGAATTTTGCGAGCTAGCGGTGAGGCCAAGCCCCCTCAGGGCTACTAAAACTCTTGCACAAAAAATATGTGATCTTCCTCGTACAGGGAAGGCATGACAAAGTGGACCCTCAGCCACCAAATATTAGAAAGGTCTGAATGATTATGCAGCCTGGTGCTGTTGCATTCAGGGCGGGCAGCCTTTTATCACATTTTGAAGTTCTTTAAGTTTAAGTAAAATGCAACGCTGCTTAACTAATGACCCCTTTCTCCCAGAAAGGCAGTGCTTGTTGTGTTACATTGTGTGAGATTTATCTTCTCTCTGCTGGTTAGCTCTCTTTTTAACAAGAGTTTATTTATTGAAGGGACCGATTTTTCCCTTGTATTTTGTCAAAAAATTAATGAGTATTTTTAGATATTTGGCTCTTTAAAGAGCAACAAGTGGAAAGATTGTCTCTTTTTTAGGAGAAAACCTTCTCATGTAGTACCTATTTCTGTGTGGTTAGTAAAAGTAGCAGAGAAATGAACCAAAAGCTTTGCAGCACTACATGCCATGCTCTATTTTCTTTCAGTGGTATGTTGATTATAAGTGGCTAGTCCATGGCTGAATACAGAATGCCTGTCTTCACCATTTTTAATTCTACCCACATTTCCAGGCTGTATATCAAACACAGTCTCCTCAGTGCCTGATTTTATCTCTCTTCTTTCTTGTTTAGAGTTTCACTTATCTGGCCAGAGAACTGAAAGTGACTGATGCATCCTCATTCTGAGCTCTGTAACCACCCTCCTGTACTGCATATTATGTCCAGTATACAACTTAATGCTAGCTGTCTGGTAATGATCAGCAATGTGTAACTCTGCCTTTCACAAGAGCTGTGGAGATTATAAATAATTCAGCCTGTCTGAAGAAGAGATGCTAAACTTGCTATGACTCATGAAACCAGGAAGCATACTAGTCAAGAACAGACCTGAGGTTGGTGTTTCTCTAAAATTACCCTGGCCTCTTCAGAGAAAAATGTGCATTTCTCTAATCACTTATGAAACATCCCATGCATGTCTCAATAGTTTTCATTCTGCATGATGGTGACGGACTTTGGTTTTTGGAAGGATGAGTTTTAGAATTTTGTGTTTTCTTTGTCAACAATGACATCAGTAAACACCTAACTTATGGTGAAGAATCTAACTTTGTGCTCTACTTTAGGAGTTAGGGCTATCATCAGCTATTGCAGGAAAGAATAAAGAATCACAGCCTTGAAGTACAAAAAATTAAAATACAGGAGAAGAGTATCTTCAGTTGTTATATGTTTTTAATGTGATTATAAATCTACTCATGCAACATATCTGGTCTTGGCAGCTAACCTATTTATATAAACCTACATACATGTGCATATTTGTGAAAAAAGATAGATGTGTGTAGAAGTGTAACAGGAATGTAAAATGTGTTTTTTTTCCAAACTAAAGCACATTCTTTATGCTTAGCTTGGATGTCATCATATGCTTGAATAAAATTTCTCTCCATATTCCTTCCTGAGAGAAAATAGGGCTTAATCGTGCCTCTTGTAGCATTTGCTATTTTTACCTCCAGTTTGTAAAACACTTTACTAGCCTCAGATGAGAAAGTGGAAGGCAGATAGCTGTCAGAGCTGTTCAGATCCAGAGACAAAATCCAGGCCTTTGTATTTCCAGGCTCATGTCCTGTGGATCAGTTTGTCACCTATGCAAGGATAGTTGAAGAAAAGTGTATCTGCAGGACGTGGAGGAATAGAGAGAGAAYGCAGCCACTGCTACACATTAAGTGCAGATCCTCTTTTTAACAGCTGTCCCAAGGTGTCTCATGGCAAACACTCATCTGCAGGTCACAGAAGTCCCATAGCAGAACAGTTACAAGCATATAAATTCAAAATAGCCAAACTGGTACCAGAACGAGAAGGTCTGTTATAGTGCAGCTTGATAAATATTCACCAACAGGGATAAAGGATGTGATCAGCACGGAAATTAGATCTTGTGCTACCTTGGATTCCTTGTCTTCCTTAGGCCGAGTCTGAGCGGGGGTTTGTACCATGAGTGAGTACTGGTGAGACCCAGGTACCCAAAAGGCGCTCTTGCCCTTGCTACATCCTTCCACCCTGGTCTCCACAGAAGAGAAACTTCAACGCACAGTCCAGAAGCCACCAGGCACCTGGAAGTCAGTTTAGCCTCATCTTTCATTTCTTTGGGCTTATATTTGTATCTCTGTGGAATGCAGTGAGGATAAGATTTCAAATATAATAGGGAATGGGGGTCACAGACATAAACAAAAGATGGAATTTGACACCGTATAAATGAATATCTGACTGTTTCTGATCAGCTCTCATTTTGTCTAGGTGTCACTTAAGATCTTGGAAAATAGATCTGTTTGTGGCAGCTAAAACAGTTCACTGGGAGGCTACTTCTTATTTTAGGTTCTAGATTGTAACAGACGCTATCAGCCTGTTTTGGTCAGATGTAAGAGAAACCAAGCTGTGACATTAAGGATTCAGTATTTAAAGTATTACCGCTTGATAATGTTCAGATCCAGGATTCAGGCTGCTTTAAATAACAGGGTCATCAAATGTGTGTGCATTGTATACGCAAGTATTTTTTTGTGTGGTATGCCTTTGCAGCTATTAGGCTGTCAGATAGAAGTAAGGCAGAATTGGTGGGGTGAGTATATTAATTGCACTAAATACAGATTTTTGGTTATTTTGGTGCTACTCAGAGTGTTAATTCTGCAGCTTTGGGGGCTTCTGGAAGACAGGGCTTAGTCATGATTTCAACCCAAGGAGCAAAGTGTTAAAAAGGGAATGGGAGGAGATGAAACTATATCAGAACACTCTGGGGAAATAATCTCCCTGGACCACAGTTAATAATGAGAGTTTGCCATGCCCTTATGCAGAGATCTTTTCTAAAGACGTAGTCTAGTTCTGTACTTATTAAAGCCATCACGATGCCACTCCTACTCCTCCTTGCTTTGAAGGTATCCAGTTTCAAGATCTATATCCATTGACTGCCTCAGACTTTATTTAAACTTCCCCATCCCCTTGAAAGTCAGAGAAAGACTTAATAATCATGAGTTATAGTCCTCCCAAGTATGGTCTTGCAGATATTACCTAGAAAGATCAGAGAAAACTACAGTTATCTTTGATGAGGTTTAGTCATGTCTCAGTGGTTGGATTTCTAATTCCAAGGCTAGCTGGCAAAAAATAATAGTCTCAATACCTATTTCTTTAAAAGCTATGAATTCATTAATGTACAAGGAAAGGATTTTGGAAAGAAAATGGATGATTAGCATTGCTCTTCAGCAAGTAATGAAGATGGCTGCAAAAATACCTTTAAAATTGTTTAAAACATAAAATCTGTATAAGTGCTAGATGTTGTAAATCAATCCATTGAAAAAATATGGACTCAATCTTATCCAAAGCTCCAGGAACAGGTGTTCCATGATATACAGATATTCAGGATATATTCCCTATCTGCAGTAATGAACAGGGAGAATATGCTCTGCTGTCTTGTAGTCGAATCCAATGATTGTACTGACATCTACTGGTACAGTAATATTTATAACTAATATATGACATATTTGAGATAAAAGATTAGAAACTTGTTAGGTGTGGTATAGAAAAAAACAACTCTCTGCAAGTAACTTCTTTTTTGCATTAAAACAAGCAACTATGTTATTTTATTAACATCTTTTAATAACAGAATGGAATTGCGGTTTCTGAAAATGAAATGCCACTGACATATTTTAAGTATTTTAGCAACGTGCAGAATGATGTAAACTGTGTCTGGGGAGAAAATCTTATGAATATGTAGTGGCTGCAGAAGAGAAATGCAGAGGAAAACTGGCTGTGCTGGGCTGAGGGATAAGGCAGTGGAGATACGTTCAGCACATCCCTGCAACCCTGAGTATCACAGTTAATCTCTGTGGAGATCCACGCAGGAAGAGATATGCTGGGACTAAGGGTTGTTCAGCAGAACAGCAGAGGCATGCATGACGGCTGAGACATTGCAGCACTTGTCCTACAGAAAGCAATTGGGATGCTACAGCCTAATTCTGCACTGAACGTAAGTGATTGCAGGGACGTGGAAGGGCATGACCACAAACTTAATGTCAGACATAGGTTTACTGGATCAGAGTTTAAATTGCCCTTGGGTAGCTACTGAACTGAACTGCTGTGCTAYGACTTTGACAGTGCACACACCCTGCACCCGGCTTCTGCGTGAGGACAAAAAGACACCCATCCCTGTCCTGCACTTCTCAGTGAATAAAGTTATTTTGACACTTCTTGGAGGAATTTTTAATTCATAGCTGGCCAAGTGCATCATGAAATGAAAGGGAATCTCATTAGAAATGAATACACTAAAAAGTTGTCTGGGAGGGAACAATATATATGAATTATTGCTCTTCACAAATCACTTTGTTAGAAAGACAAAAAAGACAAGTAAACCAGAATTATTAAGTGTAATAAAATTTCCAATGAAAAATATACTCATCCATTTAAAACAGGAAAGAGGCTAGGTCAGGTTTTTTTAAACACCAGCTTGAAAGCTTTCAATAGGTAATTTACACTACATTTTAGATGTTTTTACATCTCAAAACTTGAAGAAGAAAAAATAAGTTAAGGCAACACTTTTTAAACAATGTTTCATTGCTGAACTTCAAAGTCATATTACACAAAATGTCTGAAGTTAGTAATGTTCTCTCTAATTTTGAGTGAGACTCCCCTGACTGCAGAACAACATTCTTAATCTTGATCAGAGAAGGGAGGCAAAATAGTCACTGTGCCAATTCAGGAGTGGACTGGAGATGACCTAGATCCTCTGTGATTTAATAAGAAATGTATGTGCTTTGTCTTTCAGAAGCCCTTTGAAGTAGTCTGTGGAATAGCCTGTTTAAAAATGAAATTTGTAGGATGTGTATAGCAGCTGTTGCTTGATTTTTATTGCCATCATTAAATTTACCTCACTAACAAGATGTGCAAAAAGTCATCATAACGCTGTATAGGCCTGTGTTATTTGGAGCAGAGTTACCCTTAAAATGACTGATTTAGGTTTGACCTGCAATCAGACTGAAACAACAGAGTTGCACACTTCTTAAATGTGATTATACTTTTAAACTCAGGCTTGGGACTTTATCAAAACAGTGAGAAAATATGAAGCTGAAAGACCAGTAATCTTGACAAGTGATTATGAGCTTAATTTGGGAGGTTAGAATATTAATAGTTTTTTGATTACCAGTAGGTTTGGATATTAGAATATTTTGCATGTGTGAAGATCTCAGATTCTTTATGAATTAAACATCCTAATTACCTTAAATGAATCCTTTATAATTGAGTCATTATAGAGATACATGATTCACTATAGTTTACTAAGAGAAACTGCTGATAGGCATGTCCTTTAGCCACTAATGCTTTTCCTTTACTGATATGATATAAACTTTCCAAAACTATGACAAAGCATGAACATTTGACCCAATCTAACCATCTTATCATAACATATTTTCAATGTGCCATTAGAGCAAGGCTTGAAGAATATTAATTCATTTTTAAATAAATGGCTATTATTTTTAAGATATTTAAATAYAGTTAGCAACAATATGAAAAGCAGCTTTTAGTTGGAGCCTTCAAACTGAATATTACACAAATGCTATTTATAAAACATGGCACTTTCACAGTGTTAATTTATGTGAATTACATTCTTTTTATAGTTTTCAATACCAAATAATCCTTGTATATCTTTCAATAATCCCTAAGGCAATGGCAAGAGAAATCTAAACTGAGATTCAGGGCTGCAAAGACTGAATTTATTTAAAATTTAATTGAAATGCTGCTGCTGTAACTAGCAAAGCTAAATATTTGAAAATGAGAATTTAATGTCCCCACACAGACTTAAACCTTTTATTTTCAAACTGTGGGAGTATTTCAATAGAGTTTTGTCTTTATAAAGGGAGACAAAGATGAGCATACAGATAAGCTGTTATAGCTGCTTTTAGAAACTGTTCATATAATTAGATATCACACTTAAATACCTACATGGCTGGATTTGTTACCATATACCTTAAATGCCTGTCATATTTTGCCACCTATGGTCAAATCTATCACATACTTGATGGTAGAAGACATCATGTACCTCTGAAGCAATGCCCCTTCATTACATATACCTCTGAAGGACAAAACAATGTTTGTGCCCTAAATTTGTCAATTCACTGATGCTGAGACCATGAAAGTAACTTTAAGCGTACCAGGCTGACTTCTTCTGTGTTCTGGAACATTAGATTTTACATAGTCTCTTCCTTTGTTAAGATCAGTGATATCTATTTTAATAAAGTTTACTTTCTAATTAGCAATAGCATTTCTTCCAGAAAGGCATGCAGCCTTTGTGAGAAAGCTTAGCAAGCGGAATATCTATTGTTTTACTTCATAGTTTACCCTATATGAAATCATTGTCACTGTTAAAACAAAAATATATGCTGAAGTTACATTCTGATTTTGCCTGCTTTAAGTAACCAAGAATTGGATCTAGAAAAAATATATAAAAGCTCTTTTGAATAATGTGACAATGATAAACACATGAACTGACATGTTGTTTAATGCCCTAGACATGAATCCTGATATTTTGGTGCTTTGAAAATAAAACATCATTGTAAAAAAATTCTTATTTAATTTGTCTTGATGAAAATAAGCCATGTTTCAGTGACAGAAGCTCTTGATGACCAGCCTGGGCCAAAAGAGCAGAGTCCTTTGACACTGGTAGACATTCCACTATCTTATGCTTGGAAGGTCTGATCCCAGAGGTGGATAAGACAGGATGTTGCTGACCATATAAAATTAGATAGAAGGTCCCTACTGGTGAACTGTCTTGCACTACCTGACTGTGCCTAATGAAGAGTGTGAGAAAATTATGAGTAGAAATATGAGACTTCCTCAGAATATTTTCTCTGTACCCTGTTGTTTATCATGTCTTCATATCTGATAGCCTTGAATAGGTTTTGTTCCATATATTTTTTTCTAACCCTACACTGATCTCATGCAAACTTCTGTCTTGTAGCAAGGAGTTCCATACATGCTGTACAAAGAAGCATCTCCTTCTGCTTTAATTGGTACCTTTGTACCTGGTTTTGGTTACAAGGTCTGGGTACCAGGTCTGGGTTACAAGACCTTCTAGTTTAGTTTGAGGTCGCCTAGCGTTCATATTGGAAGAGACAATGAACTATTGTTTCCAGTTTTGTTTCTTCATGACATTTGCTATTCTACAGAGTCCCTCAATGTTGACTTCCTGTAAGCAAAAATTGTAGCAGCTTTTACTGCACCTGTTGGGGAAATATATTTGATGCTGCACCAGTCAACTAATTTGTACATCCTCAATTCCAATCTTTTAACCTAAAAACATTGCCAGTAGGTTATCATATTGTAAAACACTGATGGTGTGTTAATAGCTTTTGTGCACTGTGAATTGTTTATGCCCTGTAGTAAATATTTGATACTTGAGTGTGTCAACATGATGCATCTACGGGGGTACCAGGAGCAGTATAGACATGTTAGCACAGCAGCCACCTGGGCTAACATGCTCTGTGCTCAGGAGGACTAATCAGCTTTGGCAGAGTACTGCAGGAATGCGGATCTAATGTTTCTGGTACCCAGGCTATCTCTGAACATCTGAAAGGGCTCTGTTGCCTATCTCTGCACAGCAATGCATCATGCCACATAGATACCTCTGAAGTGCCAGGTAGTAATATTGCTGCTGACAAAATATCAGGATGGCTCCCACAAGCAGCTTGAGCCACCCTGGGCGGCAAATTCTGCAGAGAAATTAATGGGGACTAGCTGCCTTTCTTACTTTATGAGCTTGTAATAGGTTTAGTAAGTTCCAGTGATGAGGTACTCAGTTATATTGTACACATCTCCTCATCTGACACTTGGTAAATGTAATCCTTAAATTTCTCTTAGTTACTCTTGGGTGTTCTACTGATTTATTTACAATTTTGAAGAGAAATTAAGACACTCCTTTTTTAACCATCTGCCAAATTAATTTGAAGTATCAATCTATCTCTTTTGTTTATTCTCTCCAAGCTTCTATGTTGAAAGTCTATCAGATTTATTATTTCACTCACTGGAGAAACACTTACTGAGTTTTAACAGATGTTCTTAATTCTTTAATTTCTAGAGTTTGCAATTCCCCCCTGGTCTTAATGAGTTTCTTCTGTACCTCTGGGTTATGAGATGTTATGTTCTCACAGAAAATTTGATTTCTCAAATATCCCATCAAGGGTGAAAAATCACTTACCCCCTGCAACTAATGCCAGATTTGTAAGGAAGAAACCCTTGTAAGCAACGCCTAACTGTTACTGCTCTATCTGGCACATGCTTCCCTAGCTGAGTGCTGATGCTCAGGGCTTAGGGGAAGCTGAAAGTCAGAAGTCAAAACTAGTACAGACATTTTTCTCAAGACTAGTTATAACTGGGTATAAACATACTGTCCCCTGAACAAAATTACAGAAGCAAAGTGAGTCTTACTGAACTATTCTGAAGATGAATTTGTCTGTTAAACGTACTTTGAGCACTTCCTGTACAATTAATACAAAAGGATTCAAATCAAGATGTTCCCAAACTGTAGGGGGTTAAATAAGAGAACCATTTGGGCCTTCTCCTGAGACAAAAAGTAGAAGATAAGAAATTTTGATCTGGATCCAAAAAATGTGGTTAGTCCAGGTTGATATGGATTTTCAAATCCATTTACTAGATGGAAGAACTGAGATTTGGGCAGAGAACATTTGGTATCTCAGTGAAGCATACCAGGCCAAAAGCTGCCTTAGTTAGAAAGAATATAGACAAGGGTATTTAAACCTTTTTTTCCCTTCTGGGATTCAGGCAGCAGTACATTCTTACAATGAGAAAAGCCTAAGCCAAAGACTTAAATGTTGCCTCTGTTTTAAAATGTAAATAATGATCTGTACATGGACTGCAAAATGGAACAGTATCAGTGCTGGATGTGAAGATGGTGCCTAACTCAGCACAACATTAGTTAGGTATGGACAGCTTAGGATACTTTTGCAAGAATGTGAGTTTAAATCCCTTCCAAGGGGATTTTGATCTTCATTCATTTGTCTGAGCACCAAATTTTTGCTTAAAAGCAGTGAGGAAACAGCAGGTTGCCCTTTGACTGATGCGGTACCTGGGCAAGAAGGTATTTTCTAATAGACAAAACCCTCAAAATTCGACAAAAAAATGTTTGGTTTCTGAGTCCTAACAGGGCTTACATGAGGGTAGAGGAAGGGTATGTCAGGAGAAAGAGACAGAGTCATCTAGGCAACTGTAATGTCACAAACTTAATGTTGATGGATCCTGAGGAGTTAAGCAGGCAGCAGCTTTGGGTGGGGCTAAGTGTTGGGTCTAGCAACACCACAAATCTTCGTATCTAGAGAAGGGCTTTTGGTCTCTCCAGCTGTAGCAGATTCAGTAGGAACCGACTATCCCTTCCCTGCCTAGAAAAGTTTCACTATGTAGGTCCCACATTTATTCTATTACAGAGCAATGGAGAGTGGCATTATTAGAAAAAGTCATCTGCATGAGACATCTATAGCGAGTGCGGCCGTGTGGGCACAGCAGAGCAATTCTGACTGAAAGCACCAGCAGATACTCCTGCTGTGAAGTCTGTAGGAGCCATCATGCCTGAGGTCTCGGAAGAGGGAGACCCCAAACCCAGTAATCTGGCAGAGGGAAGGAGGAAGGCTGCTTGTAGCCACAGGAGCTGGATGAAGGGCTCTGTGCTGTGCGATGAGGGGCTGTACGCAGATTAGTGGTCTGAGAAGCCTCCTTCGGTTTATGCAAGGAGCACTCCTAAAAACTAGCAGCGCTGCTCTCCTGCTAGCGGCTTCTCTCTCATCTCTCTTGTCAAGTCTGTCCCATTGAAAAACCATTCAAGGGGAAGGGGGAAATGCAGAAACATCTCTCTTGCTGGCTGCAGCAGCTCCTTTCTTCTGTCAGAGTAGCATTTTACAAAGCAGATGTGCACTTCAGGCCATCTTTATGATTCAAGAATGTCTGTGCATGTTAAGGTAATAGGCGGTTATAAGATTTAATAACTTCAATACTTTTGTGCCCTTTACTTTCCCACCTTCCTGCTATTGATCGGGCATTTAGAGTTCTGTTATTTAAAGCTGAAGTTTGGGAATGATACAGACATGAGAGAGGAGAACACAGGAGGGAAAAGTTGATTTTTTTTTTGGATGGGTTTTGTTTATTTTCTGAAACTGCATTATCATTCTTCATTCCTCCTGCATACAAATTAGATTCAGAGTTCAAATATTAGTAACAGCAGCTTTAAAATTCATCATTTTGCAGTTGTTAAATCCATTTCCTCTTGGTTTGTCCCCTTGGCAACAAARATTAAAAGGCAGCCACATGATGGAAAAAATTGCAGCTCATCTGAGCCTGTCTTTTCATAACACAGGCTGAAATTCTGACTGGTTGAAGACTTGACGTTGGCTCAAGCCAGAAAATTGGAAGAAGCAGGTTTATGAGTTACCTGGGACCTTGTCCTGTGCTCTGTACACCCTGAATGCTTAAAGGCTGGAGGGAAAAATGGAGACTGGGTTAATGACAGTGGCGACAACATTTTCTGTATATAAAATTGGAAGTACAGATAGGCATGCATTTTACTGCTGGAAGTGGGGGGTTCAGCTTACTACAGTTGTGTGCATTTACATGAAATATKCATTCTTATTTTTAATTATTATGGAAGTTTCTGACACGTACTGAGCAGCTAAGGCCAAATTTCCCCATGTTACATGTCTAAGTCTTTAATAGCTTCTCATGGCAATGCTACTATGAGAAGGAATCTTTATCTATAAGAGAAGCAGCTGACCAAAACCAATGAAGCATACTTTAATAGAAAAGGATTTACTGAATCAGCTTCCTGTTCTAACACAGCTCTTTTAGAGACACGCTAAATTTGTGTTTGTTTCATTTGCTGAAGTGATTTTTATTTAAGACTAAATTCCTATTTATAAATGAAATAAAATTGACCTTACAAACAGTTGTCAGATGCTTGTATAAATGGGCTTATTCCAGAAACATCAAGCTCTTTTCAGCTTTCAGTCAGTTCAAACCTATTTTCCAGTTGTGCTCATTTACAGTTCTCTTAGTGGTGTGTAGGAATCCCAAACTCTTTTGCACTGGCTACCTGGGAAGGCAGGTCTGGTACTAATTAAAGCCATTTGTAAGGATTTTTATATTAGTGAACCTGCCTGACACCTTAAAAATTCTGTCAGTTACAGAAAACCTTGTTCACATCTGGGCTCACAGTTTGTAGCTCAGGGCACCAGAAGTCTCCTCCTTTCATCCGACTCACTGAATAGGAGATGTTCTCAATATGGGAAAGCTTCTCTGCTTTGCCTGTCTTTGCAGATGCTGACCTTGCTACACAAAATAGCATGGGTATGGAATCACTGGGCAAACTGCTAAAAAAGCCTGTTTCCTGGGTAGCCTCTTCAAGAGATTAAARCTACTTTCTTGGGACATGCTGGTTGGTCATCCTTAAATGACTTCTCTGAGCTGACTAGAGGAGGAATATACAGTTTGCATGTTCGTAGGCAAGGTGACATGAACTTTGCATGTTTAAATTTTAGATTCTCAAAATCTCCATCCTGTGTATCAACACTATGTTGGTAATTCCTAATCTGCAATAATCAGATATCCTGCTGCACTATGTAATAATGGTATTAACTGTAGTTAATCATACTAATAATACTACTAAATTTAGTCCTCAAATAAAGTGCAGATACATCATAAATGAGGTGAAAGAAGGATGGAGATGTATTTTTGACTCTTCTGTAGATGTAACTTAAAACCAGGAGAGACTATGCAGGGCCAAGCAGAAACAGCCCCCTTGGAAAAGCATCTTCTGGAGGGTTGGGGAGAGGGATGGCTTACAAAGTCTCTCCTTGCATAGAAGTCCTTGGAAAATTTATCCATAAATCCTGTGCTCACTCATTGCCCTCTTGACCAGCTTATGCTTCTGATGCTGCTCTTCGTCTGAGCCTGGAAGTTATTGTTCTGATAGTCCAATAAGTAGACAAGTGTTYATCCAAAATGGGTCATAGTATCACTGTTTTGGGGCACAGAGAGCTCAAGGCAGCAAATGCAGAAATGTATTTCTCCTATGCCTTCAACTCTGAAAACCACTGAAGTAAATCCAAATAGAAACACCTCTCCAGTTCTGTAGTTTGGGACAGAAGTAAAGAATTGAAGCAGACATATTCTTAAAGTTAGTCTGTATTATACACTGTGTAGGAGAGAATCTCAGACGCATTAGCAGAATAGCATGTGTAGTGGGAAAATACTAGCTATTTGGACGTTACCACATATGGGATGATGACATCCATGTGATAAACTGCAGAGCCATATGACAAATTGAGTCTATGCATACTGGTCTGCTTTACTTTAGTTCCACTAATTCATCTTCAAGAGAATTCATTCTGAAAATAAATCAACCTGCCAGAGAAATATTTCCTTTTCTTCCTACAAATATGGCTCCCTTCCATCTATAATACACTTTGGTTTAGTTGGCTGCAAAACTAGTTAATTACATGGACTTTTTCAGACAAATTTATATCATTATTCCAGTATACCACTACATAGAGAAGAGATGCTATCATTTTCAGTACGTAACATTAACATGAGCAACCACATACAAAATCCTCAACTGTTCAGTTCTTCCCACTCCAGTTTTTTGAAACTCAAGGCAATCTCATGTAGGACCTAACTATTTTTTCTAACACAAAGTTTATTAAAAAGATATCTTGCCTTTTTAAATACTGGAACAACTGTTGCATTGATGACTACCCCATATTACATGTTGCTTCTGGACTGTGTCCCCTGAAGCATTTCTGAAGAAATCCTTTCAAATTAGACTTTCTGTGAGCGGGGTCTGTCAAACCTGTGGTCACCCTGAGGAAAACACAACACTTTTAAAAACAGTCTTAATCTGACCAAACCAGATTCTCCTTGTAGGTATTCTGTGTCTGAAATATCTCTGATAAGGTTAATATGCTTTGTCATTTATTTGGCTTCACTTCGCGGCTATGGGCAAGGCCTGTGGTTTTAAACAATCCTGTTTGTGTGTAAATAAATGCCCTTTTAATTTGCCATAATTTCAAGTATTTTGTTTTGTAGTTATGAATAATTAACATACCTTTTATGATTTTTTTTTTTACTCTGTTCTACCTTCTGGGGCATACTTTCTCTTCCAGACACATGTGTAACCTCCAATAGCAATAATAACAGTTATGAAGTATGTCTCCAGGGGAGACAATTTCCCTAAAAATCTTTAAAATGTAAATCTATGCAACATTCTTGCCAAAATGTATGCTCTAGTAAGTGAAACTAATATCCTGTACTTGCCAGCATAATAATCCAAAATGGAATAAATTCCAAACACCAAACTTAAGAGAAAGTTTGTAATTTTAACTTTGCATAATAACATGCATGGTGTTACCTCCAACTGCATAGTTACTTCTTGCCATCTGACTTTTGAAGCGTAATTTTTATGTTGAGGTGAGGGAAGAGAAGAGTGTTATGTTTTATTTGATTGCATGCTTTTGCTAGTAAAACTTCTGGAAAATGTGGTACAAAAGTATTGTGTTCTAACCAGTTCCATGAAAAAGAAGAAGAAAAATACTGATGCAGCCTTATTTGGACAGATAAGGATAGAATGCATAAGTGCATGCTTAATATATTTAGATTAGTAGTTATAGCAATTAGGATCACAGTTACCTTTGATCTCAGACTGGTTTTCTACTGTTTAGTTTTACTTAATGCAATGGGTTACTCTTAATGCACACATCTGGGAATAACATTTGATCTATGATTATTACTGTTTTCTAACAAGGAAGGTTGTTATTAGTTGTGTTTAGCCTAAATTATGAATAAATGCTCTATTCGAAAGTATAATACTGTGTCTATGTATACACACATTCACATGCATATACAGAGGCAAAATTATGCTGTAAGTATTGAAGGGTAAGGTATAAAAGCTGAAATTTATTATATTTTTAATTAAGGTAGTGTTTATGAAAAAGGTTTATTGCAATCTTTCTTTGTGTTTTATTCTTAATACAGAAATGGAATTTGTCAGGCAAAGAAGCCAATACTTATATCTCTATGACTATGTCTATATAAATATACAAAAATATAAATATATAAATTATATGTATGTATTTTATATGTATATATATAAAACACACACACACACACACACACATAAAAAACACATATATAACATCCAACAGCAAAGTCTACATACAAATACAATACCCAGAGTGATTAAACTAAACACCTCTTTTTGTGAATACACCTATTTCTTAGGAGATAGACTGACTTGTGCCATAAATGTTGTCAAATGTCCTTTAGAGGCAATATCCTTTTTCCAGGGAGTCAATGTTCGTGACTAAAATAGAGCAGAATCAGACTCACTCTCATTTCATTTGTTAAATCCTGTTCCCATTACCATTTTAAAAGACTAGATTCCCAACAGCGGTCTAATGGATGACTTAGTGGATGCTTAACCTTCGCTTTCTATTTCTAAAGACTTTTTTGTGCATTTACTTTTTCTTCATATCGTCTAACAAATCTATGCAGTGCACTGTTAATACTAATCTGTGCTATTTTACCAGCAAGATGTGAATACCAGAAGTAAATCAGGAAGACAGACATCTCATCCAATATTGATATTTCTACCATGAGTATTTTTTAAATTGGCTTCAGAAATGAAATATTACTGGGGACTAATATTAGACAACACTGAATGTTTTTAGTTTCTCCTTCATCTCCTCCTTAAGAGTTCTTTCTGACAGAATATTACATTAGGGCTTTTGTTGTAATAACAGATCTCTGAGGAAAGCTTGTTTTACAAAGCTATTTGTAAATTTTATTTAAAACCACATGCATACCTGTATGTGGATAAATTGATTAATCTTTAGTTTGTAAACTCATTTACGCTTTGTGGACAAAGCAGATTCTCTTCCATCCCAGTTTAAGGATAAGGGTATCCTTCGAAACTGCACCGTCCTGACAGGTACCCCACTCACGCTAACGAAGCATGATACCACTTAAACCCTGCATCCAGCACACACCACCCAGCCCTCCCTGTGGAACCATCACCAGCTTGCGACCTTCCTTCCTTGGGCAGCAGCTGGAGAGCTAACACGGTTACCACTGTGGAGTCAGTAAAATGACGGTCTTTTTGTCCTACTTGGTAGCACTTCCGGTAGAAAGAAGAAACGAGTAAACACGAATTGTCTATTGACGTCGGTCTAGTCATCTCTCTAAACCTATTATGAAGCAGGTCTGCAGGACAGCTACTATACTCCAACCCTCAATAGTTTTCTTTCTTTGCTAAAACTGTGTCTGCATGAAGAGAATCAGTTATTTAAATGAGTTCATTACATTACAGTGATGCAAATTCCTAGTACAGATGTGTTGTGCATTTACCAAGCGGCTAGGTTTGTGGGTACTGTTAAATTAGTATAATTATATCCATGCAAATATTTTTAATGGAGGCAAGGCCTAAGGTAGCATGATTCTTTGAACTTCAGTGAGTATAATCTACTTAATATATCCTTCAAGAGCCATGGCAAAATCTGAGTATAATTGTAGATGCAATTCTGCTTGAGAATAGCAGATTGCACATTAAAAGAATTATCTGGAAGATACATCCCATGCAAATACAAGTTGCAATGGGAAGAACTATCGCAAAGCTGATGTTGTTATACATCAGAAAGAATAAACTGCCATTTGGACCTATTTTGGGCCAGCTTTAGCTGCAAATATGCTTACTAGTGTCTTTGTATTTTATTTCTGTGGGATGCCATGGTTAAAACCAGAGCAACGGAATCAATAACAACAATAGTCTGATTCTGCATTCATCTAACCCACTGTGGTTAATTTTATTTATTGAATAATTATGTATGCAAACAAGAAGTTGTTCCTTCTTTTTAAGATTTCATTCTGGAGTCAAGCAACATGGAAAACTGGTGGGACACTTTACAGAGTAGTCACTGATATAACTATAGCACACAGACTCTCAATATTTAATTTAAAGGATCAATATGTTAACCAGCAAATGTTGGATCAAAAATTGTGAGCCTGTGATTTCCAGATCTTGAAAATGGTTAATTTTTCTCAGGTAAGACATGGAAGAATGACCATCAAGCAGGTGTGATTACATACACGTTTCATGTACAACAGAGAAAAAAGTAGCTAATCATCTGGAGTTCTTCAATCTGACAACTGTAATAAACAAGAAAAATATGGTGTGGGGGTAATTTTTTTTCAGATGATAATGTGTAAAATTAAAACAAAACACAATAATCCTGGAAGTGTACAAAGAGCTGTATTTCTTAAACTTTACACAAAAAATTTCCAGCTTGTGAAAGTGCTGGTATCAGGGCTGCATTTAATGATCCTCTTTTAAATATTAGAATGGTATTCCACTTCATCTCCAAAATAACGACTTTTTAAAAATTGCTTGTGGGACCCCAAAGAAAGATCCTATCACGCGAATGTGGTAACACTTACGATTCAAATCCTTTTGGAGAAAAAAATCAAACAAGATGACAAGCAAAATAACAATGTACCAAGCTTCTGCAGACTAGGAGATGACGCATTCAGCAGAACAGTCCAGATTTCTTTTTAGCTTGAAGAGTGTTATCACAACAGAGCTGACTGAGTAAACATACTTGGCAGCAAAAGGGGGAGACCATGATCCTGATCACATTGCCTAGAAGAAGCAAATTTAACAAACAAAAAGCAAAATACTTGGATTTTTTGCTGAACTAATTTTTGTTGTCATAGCAATCATTGCAGCATTATGTTCTTTACTCGTGTAATGGTTATATATGCATAAGGCATACAGCATCTTCTGATTTTTACTTAAGACACTAATCCACAGTTTCTTAAAAGGAGGGATAATCACCTGTTTAGTCCTATGATGTTATTCATCATTTTGTCTTATTTCATCATGTTTTCATATTTCCAGACGTTTCCTATTTTTCTCCATTCAAATCTGTGCTTGTCTTGTTCAAACTGTTCTGGGGGAAAAAATGGTGGTTTGTGGGGGGACAAGAAGGGGACGGCAGGCTCTTGCACTTCTGCCTTGTGCCAGAATGAGTTACAAGACTAGGCCCAAACTTTTTAGCAGGCATATCGACAAAATATGGAAGAGTTTCTTAGAGAGATGGTGCACAGTATCTTTTTAAATATTYAGAGGGGAGCGCAATGGCACCTGGTTAATTTTAAAAGCTAGACCTTCAAAATGGGAAATCAGGGAAAATCAGTGCCAACCCCCCCC
>NW_020450196.1:0-32216 GCF_003343035.1 Apteryx rowi | reverse complement strand
AGCCCTCCGCCGGCGCTAAAGTTTCGAGTTTATTTTATTTGAGCTTATTTCATTTATTTTGCGAAGTTTTTTTCTTTTCCCCCTCCCGCAGCCGCTGGGTTTTGCTGGGGGGAGGCGGGGGCGGTCTGGAGGAGGGCAGAGGCCTGGGAGCGGCGGCGGCCGGGGAGCGGCGGCGGGCGGCGGCGCCTGTTGCTGCTGCTGCTGCTGCTGCCGCCCCGGCGCAGCCCGCGGGGGGCGGCCGGGGTCCCCCCCTCCCCTCCGCGCCGCGGGGCTCGGCCCGCCCGGGAGGCGTCCCCGCGTAAACAAAGCCGGCGTCCTCCTGTTGCTGCGAGGCTGGCTTTCCTTTTTCCTTCTCTCCCTCCCACCCTCCTTTTCTTTTTTCTTTTTTTTTTTCCAGTGGGGAGTTTTTCATCCTTGCAGAAGGTCTCCTCTCTCGCCCTTGCTGCTCACCTGCTGCGCTCTGAGCACCCGAGACCTATTTTTGAAGGTGTGTTTTGCAGGCGATGCCGTGGTGGTTCCAGCTCCCTCCTTGAGGAGGGCTGAGCTCGCCTCTGAAATCCCGTATCCTCCGTGTGTGTGTGGTGTGGGGAGCTGCTGCGGCGGGAGGGGGAGATGGGACATGCTGCAGACATGTTGCATGCGCAGTGGCCCGCGTCGGGCCCCAGTGGGATGTGGATTATGGGAACCAGCCTCCTTCTRCACCGCTTGTGCCAGGGAATTTGCGCAGCGCTGTCAGCCAGCGGCTGCGGGAGCGCTGGGCGATGGCCCTGAGACCGACCCCTCGGACAGGAGTGGCCGCCGTCCCTGCTTTGCTGTGGGTTTTAGTGGGTCAGTGGTGCTGGGAGCACCCAGGTTCTCACCAAGGTCTTCTGGTGCCAAAACTCAGTTGAAGTGAAAAGCAGCAAAACCCAGAAGGCCCAGCCAAAACCACTAGTTCTGTGCATCAGATTTGTGTGAAAGACTCCATAAAAACTGGCTGGCTCCTTGACATCCTTGTAACTGCTGATAAGAAGTCACCAGTGTTTTTGGTCTTATCTTTCTCTATCTGTTATTTTATTGATGTTAGGGAATTCTTGCAGTTATGGTCTCAATTATAGCTTTCTGAAGTCACAGTGAATATTTATTTAAACACRTTAATCCACATTATGCAGTGGATTTAGAGGGGCAAAATGTAAGCCTAAATTTTGCCTTTTGATAGATTTGGCCAATGGAAACTGCACAGGTTGTATTAAGAGAAGGGTATTCTTTTGGGGTAATTTCTTTTCCTGTGTGTTTTTCCTTCTTCCTTCAAGAACATTCATAAATTATTGGAAAGWATAATAGCCTGTCACAAAGCCGACTGTTTGATTCTTAGTACTACATTTAACAGACTTGGTTTGTTATTTTGCTGAACAGTGTTTCATCCTTTTTCTCTCCTCCCCCCTTTTCTTCTTCAGTTGTAAAAATAGCACCTTGTCCATTTGTATTTTTGGTCCTCAGCACCTGCAGGAAGTTTTGCTAGTACAACCTGTTGAATGGAAGATGTCATTACTGGTTATGGTACCAGAAAGAGTTTGGTACAGCAAGAGTATTTTAGCCAGAGCCATTGCCTGCAATGTTAAAGGGTCTGAATTCTGCTGTCCTTGAAGCTTATTTTGAAATACCAGTTGGTATCAGTATYAGTAATGTGTTTCCTTGGAGGACAACTGATTGGGAGGGAAGAATCTAAACTAGGCTGGGGGAAAGTAGTAAAATGTTCTTGGGAAATGCTGCTTGATGCTCACAGGCAAATGGAAAGATGTGTAACATTAGAAAAAAGAGTGTAGAACTAAAATATCTGAGGACATATTTAAATAGATATTAACTAGCCACAAGTTTTATGACAGCATCACCTTAGCTTTTTTTCCCCCAAACTTTTATCTGTTTTTAGCATCTATTTTTTGTGCTTCCATCTTATTAACAGAAACATGCATGTAACAGTTTCTTGTTACCACTGGTGTTTCTAATGGTTTCCTTTGTGCTCTCAAGAAGTTTTTCTTCAGGAACTGGATACATTCTTCCATCCCTTAGCATGAAAGTGCACTAGGAAAGTGAGATCAATATCAACACAGGGGAAGAAAGAGCTGCACTACTTACATACTAATTTTCTGYCTGTCTCTGTGTCTGTGAGCTCTGTGGGGATTAGTGCCATACAGTGTTTTAGTCACTCGGATCACTGTAAATGATGTGTATTTCTCTTTTTTTYCCTTTCTTTTTAATCATTCGTTAATCACTGTAATGAAAACCATTATAAAAACCTTTTAAATCACCTGATCTACGGATAGGATTTAGTAAATTTTCTGTCTAAATGGCTTTGCATTGAAACACCCCATTAAAGCAGTTTAAAGCTAGTGGAATACCATGCTGGTGGCATGCAGTGTTAACAATGGTAAGGATAGTTTTGTTTCACCATTGGAATTCCCAGCAAGACAATATCTGAATATGTCATTTTGTTTTCAGTGCCCTCTGTTTACTAAAAAAATGCTTTGGGGTACGTTTGGCTCCTGCTTCTGGAATAACCGGCCCAGGCAGTTTTGGGGTATTTCTCTCACAGGCTTTTCAGACTTGGTCCTAGCATCTGAGCAGCCTTCTACAGTGTTCTTGTTGCATGTTGTAACAGTGTTCTGCGCTGCTCTTCCTGTATTTTCACAATACACAGTGTTTATTTTATAGTGTTTTCAGATAATAAGGAAAAAGGTGACTATTCAGTGGGGCTTTTTATTTCTTCATTTATGTGTGCAGTTTTCATCTCTATGAAGTGTCAAGTGTACATTAASAGATGCAACTATTGTAGGAAACATGTTTAATTAAGTTTAACTGAATTTAATAAATACAGTCATTAATTCCCTATGCTAAAAGCAAATAGACAATATTAACCTTATACATAGTTGTTTTTGAGACATAGATGTGCTTGGATTTGATATACTAATTTGATATATATGGTGAGACATGTATGCTGCATATGCTGAAAAGTTGCTTTTTGGTTTTTGAAGCCAATCCTGTGTTTTAAATGTTTGAAGAAAGTAATTCCAATTAATCTAAATTAAAAAAAAAAAAAAGAAAGAACATTTCTTCTAAACAGATTATCCATTTGTTAAATAGTTTCCTTACTCCCCCCACCCCCCTAAAAAAAAGAAAGGTTCCCCTAATATGTGGTTGTCTTTGCAGTACTACTTATTGTTTAGTTCTGAATAACGTGCATCACACATTTGTCAATAGGTGAAAGCAGTAACTATATTTTAGGCCCAATTCCAAATTGCAATTATAGTTTGTGCATCAACTAACAGGAATATTGTATTCATGCAGAGTACCTTGATGGATCACAGAACATTATTAATTAAAACAAARTGGATAGACAGCTTATTTATCCAAAAGCATTATAAGTTTCCCTTAAAACATTATTGTGACTTGTACAAAAGCTTAAAAGTAGTTGAATGTTCAAAATCCCCTGTTCATAGTTGCTTCAAAATACATAATACTGTTTAGGTCTATCACAGTACTCTTCTGTGACATACAAAGCTACTGCTCTTACCTTTTAAAATCTTTTTGGTGCATTCAATGTTGTGCAAAATTTCAAGAGACTAGTGACACCACTTTAAAAAAAAATGCTTGCAGTCTTAATATAGGATTTACATTAGTTTGTGAGCTGCCTTTTTATTTTTGCTTTGAATGTTTCAGAACAATTTTTCCTAAGTGCAGCTTTTAAATGTAAATTTTGGTCGCCTTGTCTTTTTTGTCTGTTACATTCCAGCTAGTCATTGGAAATCTKCTTTGTGCCTTGTGAAGCAGTACATATTGCTTTTTCTTCTATTAAATCCTTAATACAAATTGCTTTCACTTGTATTGAATCAGTTCTCTCTTCTGTCATCTGGAGGTGTGCAGTCCAAGCTCTCTTGGCTGATGAAGCGAGCGATTGGTGTTAATTTTGTACATTGCTGTCCTGTCAGTAAAGCAGTGGGCTAGCTTTTTTTTTTTTCCTGGTGCCTTCCTTTATGTTTATTGTTTCTGTTGCTCCTTTTCCTGCCTGTCACTGCTCTCCAGCATTTATTTATTTTCACCCCCTTTTCCTGCGTGCTAAAGTATGCATGTCACTTTCATTATGAGTAGTGAAGGCCATACCAGGCAGGCTACACCCGTCAAGTCTCTGTAACATTGCTTGTAATCCTAGGAAGTATGTATGTAATAACAGAATTGCCTCCATGGGAGTAGAAGAATAAATAGAAAGTGTCTTTTTTTTTTTTTCCCCCAACATCCCTTGTATGTTTCCAGCTGTTTTTATATGGATGGAGAAAACACTTTTTCCAGGAGTCCAGAGACCACCTTAATTTTCTTGGTGAGAATGGTAGCCAGTGTGAGGAAGGTAACTGAGTGAAACTGAAGATCTCCTCCTGTAAATTGCCGGCAAAATAGAAGCTTTAGCAGTAATTAGTATCTTCCCCTTCCTGTGTGGTTTGGTTTTCATTCCCCTACCAAGTGGTGCTAACACAACATTCCTGCTTGAGCGATAGCCAGAAAGTAGGGAAGGGGAAGGACATAGGATAAAAACCAAGTACAAAAGGATATCTCCAATTCAGCCAAATTCAGACCCAGATGTTGAAACGTAGATTAAACATTTGAAATACTCAATTTAGGAGCTATAAGATGTATATTGTGATTACTGTGCTGTTTAATTGAGTCGGATTTGGTTTTAATCACCTACACCTCCTAGCCAAAGTTTGGGCCTAGATATCGCTCTTTCTTTTGTATCTTGAGCACACTTCCAGTAATGTAAGAGCTATAGGGCAAAGCCTGTTACTGTAGTTTCTATCTTTGGCATCGCATGTTTGCTAATCCAGTGCTATGAGCATTAGTTTCTAAGGTATTATCTGAAATGGATTTGTGAAATAGTAGATGGAGTATCAGTGAATGAAACAGAATAATTTGCCTTGTAGAAAGTGTATGATCAAGCATAGAAGAGTAGTTATTAGAGGTGGGTCAGTTGTTCTTTTTTTGAACCTTCTGGCTGTTCAGCCAAAAGGCTTGGATAGTTGCAATGAAAAAAGGGGAAGGAAAGTCAACATAAATTTCATGGCTATATTTTGTAAATTCTTATACCCATGGATTTTAGTGTTTTAGGACTGGGCACTAGGAAACCACAGCTGTGGCCTGTCAACTGTTTTCTGGCAACTGGCCTTACAGAAGGAGGATACCTTAAAATGAGGGTGAGAATATATTTTCATGAATCAGCCCAGAAAGAGTCAAATTTCAGAAGTGCAAGTGCATTAATATTTATTTAAAAGGGATCATCCTTAACTTTTCACAGAATCACAGAATGGTTGAGGTTGGAAGGGACCTCTGGAGATCATCTAGTCCACCTCCCCTGCTCAAGCAGGGTCACCTAGAGCACGTTTCCAAGGATTGTGTCCAGGCGGGTTTTTAGTATCTCCAAGGAAGGAGATTCCACTACGTCTCTGGGCAACCCATGCCAGTGCTCAGCTACCCTCACAGTAAAAAATTTTTTCCTTAGATTGAGACAGACCTTCCTGTGTTTCAGTTTGTGCCCGTTGCCTCTCAACCTGCTGCTGGGCACCACTGGGAAGAGTCTGGCCCCATCTTCTCTACATCCTCCCTTCAGATATTTATCCACATCGACAAGATCCCCCCTTCAGTTTTCTCTTCGCCAGGCTGAACTGTCCCAGCTCTCTCGGTCTCTCCTTGTATGAGAGATGCTCCTGTCCCTTAACTGTCTTAGTAGCCCTTCGCTGGACTCGCTCCAGTAGCTGCATGTCTCTCTTGTACTGGGGAGCCCAGAACTGGACACAGCACTCCAGATGTGGCCTCACCAGGGCTGAGTAGAGGGGGAGGATCACCTCCCTCGACCTGCTGGCAACGCTTTGTTTAATGGAGCCCAGGAGGCTGGTGACCTTCTTTGCCACAAGGCTCAGGCTGGCTCATGGTCACCTTGGTGACCACCAGGACTCCCAGGTCCTTCTCTGCAAACTGCTTTCCAGCTGGTTGGCCCCCTTTTGTGCATGCTGTAGGAGATTACATGGCTCTTACATGTACCTTGGCTATCATTATCTGTATTTTACACTTTCCTATTATGAAACAGGAAGAAAGAAAGGAAGTGTGTTTTTATTTTCAATGCCTCTTTCAGATACCTGTGACTTTAAAAATTTGAAAGTGAATTTAACTTTGTATTCCTCTAGCAATATTTCTTCAAGTTGCCAATAAAAAGGTCTAATTCAGTTCATGCTCTTATTACTGTGAAGAGATTAATGAACTTTAATACTGAAACACAAAAATAGTTAAATCTACTTTAAGCTAAGCTTGTAAGCTCTTTGAGGCATGAACAGCATTTGTATCATGTATAGAAGGGCTGGTTTTGGCATAAGCCTAGTGTAATACAGTTTGCCAAGAGCACAGAAAATGACAGAATCGGAAATAAATTTATCTTTTGTGCATCTAAAAGCATGTGATGGTGTTATAAAAATATTCACTATAGCAAATTTCATTCTTTCAGCAAATAATCMTGTATGCCTCCATATTTCTCCCCAGGCAAGATTTGCTCCACTGCATAATTATCAAAATACCTGGAAAAAAGCTTTCTAAAGGCCAGGAATTATATCTGTAATGGGTGGTGGTGATTATGGGTATGCGTATGTGGTGCATTCTGGACAGACGCGTGCTTGCTTCTCTATTGCTTTCGCTATGTTAAAGCRATATTAAGCTGGTGCTGACAGGTCCCACTTGTTGGCATGGATGTGATGCAGCAGGAGCAGAGTCACGTGGCTCTTCACCACTTCAGAGTGCAGGCAGGCGCAAACACGGGTCAGCGTGGTATACAACATATAGAAATACCTTGTGTGGCTGAATACACTGTTAGTGCCTCTTTGGCCTGATTCTGCGTCAGAGGAAGTGTCTTGAGTGAAAACATCCTGATGGCAATTTCAGTCTGCATCCAGCTTTTTGCCACACACAACAAAAGCGTTAAGCAGGTCAGCTGACGAGGGAATCTCTGCTAATGCAAATACAAAATAAGGAGATTCAAAGAGAATTAAAATAAACTGAGAGATAAAAATTGATTTGCTGACATTAAGATAGTTCTGAACAGTATTCCTACCTGTAAAGCAAGGGGCAGATAGGAAGTATAACGTAAGAATCTTAACAGAGTCAAGCATGTCTTTTCATTGCAAATTAGGTAGAATCATCTTCATCTATATAGTATATTTAATGACTTCTGTCAATAATTGTCTGTTTTGAGAAAACTTCTATTGTAAATCATCAGAGATCTTGCCTCTGGGCCTGCATGAGCACAGTGGTGACCTTGTCCATTCTCTCACTTGTGAAACATGCTTTTCACAGCACACCAAGAGTAAGATTTAGGCAAGTATGGTCAAAATTTAAAGCAAGATCTAGCTAGTCCAAAAAGACACGGACTATCTTTATGGCTATTCTCCTTTTGAGGTAGTCAGAATCCAAAGTAGAAGAACAATAGCCCTGTATTTTTATTTTTCCTGCTYAGTTCTTTGAAAGGTAGAGCTGAAGATCTGATGCCTATTTCCACAGTCAGTTCTCCCAGTTGCTTGTCATTGCGCCTGCGCTACCTCATCAGTTGTGCTGCTACACACACGCGTGTGCAGGAGCATGGTAAACAGGATCCTGAGACTGAAGTGACTTAAAAATCCATCTTCCTTTTTTTTTTTTTGTTTTTTGACTCAGTTCTCTGGTTGCATTCATTGTACAGCCCCATATTAGAGAAGAAGCTGCAATGGCGAAACAGGAAAGAGCTGCTTCAGTTGGCACTGCCACTGGGAAAAACACCATGGCATAAATGCCGCTATTAGTAAATAGGGGCTCTGAATAAAGAATGCGATCCTGTTTTTTTGACATGGAAGCAACCTTCCTTTGTAATCTTAAAAATCCAACCCTTCTCATGTGAAATAGATATTTCTGTCTTGTTTTTGTAGGTTGACAAAGTAAAAACACAGGGTGTTTTTTGGCCTGATTTTCAGATCTGGTAATCAAGTTCTAGTGTTTACCTTGCCAAGTGAGAGAACAAATTCATGAAAAGTTTGTTTTATTTATTAGTGGCATATATTTATTACTGGCATGTATGATTGTGTAGTTTAGATCATGGAATAAGGTTACTTTGACAAGGTTACGCTAAGGAATTGAATTTCTTGCCTATCCCAARGTGGTAGATTGTGATAAAAGGATCTTCAGTGATTCAGTGTCAATTTATCTGCATATTCAGATGCAATAAAATAAACTGATAGGAAGCTTCAGGCTTGTTGAAACTGGAGACATTTTGGCAGTGGAACTTAAAACAATTTTAAATTCACTTGATTTGGGTTTTCTGCACGGACTACAGATAATACAAGTTTGTCAAAATATTCAGCCTGGCTTGTGATCCTTCCAAGTGAATCTGTGTTGTCAGCTTTTTTCTYAGATTTATTGTGGGGATTGATGCATGCTTAATTGTATGACTAATAGTCCTTTTGAGTTTTACTTGGGCTTTCTTACACAGTTATCTGTCAACACCATCCTTTACCTATTTATCTCCTGAGTTTCACTAAAAACTTACCTTTCCTAAGTGAGAGATCACAGCTCTTTTTACAGTGATAAGCTCACCAGATTTAAATTGGGTTTGTATCTTAAATTTCTTTGCTATTATCAAGGATACGAAGGTGTTGTTGTGAAAGATATGAAGATAAAAAGCAGAGCTCAAGTCATAAACCTGTGATGGTATTTGGACTCCTCACTTGTTTTTTTTCCCTCAGTTATCCATCTGCATCAAATGTAGTTAAACACTCCAGACTTTGTAGCCTCTTCAGATAGGCACTGAAAATACAAAAAACAAATAAACCCCACACAACAAAATTCAGGTTTTTTCCTCTCTCTGTGGAATTTTCACCTGCCTGGATCTGGGTTGGCAAAAATTAGCTGTGGATCAGAGCTGACTCTCAAAATCAGTATGTGTTAATAAATGTAGCCTGAGTCCTGCAAACCTGTGTGGCATTAAGGCTTTGTGACTTAAGTGACTCTTCTTTTTAAAAGGTRACTTCAAATATGTGCTTTGGCTCATTCTGAGACTCTTGTATTTGCACTTAGAAATGTACTTGAAATTGTCAACATAGGTCTTGAAAATGGTTCCCATAGGGAATGTTGTTATGAATCACTGAAAAGTAAAGGAATGAAACTGTGTAAAGTATCAGTGACAGCTATGATTCATAGCTGCTGATGAAAGTAATGAAGGACAGTTTGTGCAACTGTATACAGACAGCATCTTTGATATGGAAATGTGAAAATATTACAAAATACATTCCTAAAAACAGTTTGCAGGCAGAATTTAAGCTCCAAAGTGAATCAAAATAGGGTCAGTTCTGAGGTTATTTTAATTATCCGTGGGTTCACGGGTTGTTATTTTTCTCTTGTTTTGAGAAGGTCTTTTTTTTCTCCTTCAAAGCTTAATACTTAGGATTCTGTAAATATGACCCTTTTCCTTATCTGTTATTTTTCAGGGAAATACTGTTTTAGCTGCCTGTTATCATTTTGGGATAGAAGCTGAGAAGCAGAAAACATGTTGGAAACAATTGGTAATATTTTTTAATATTTATCAGTCTACTTTTGTGACCAAATTAAGTGTGCATGATAGATTTAGGACATTACTGTACACAGCTGAAAGACATTGTCAAAAATAGCTATCGCGCTTAGAAATATATGTTGTATTTTATTTTTGCATTTTGTATTGAAAAGCAGAGAGATGTACCATCATTTGTTTAGTGTATTTATACACTAATTTATAGCCTGTTGTCTGATTTTATTAATTTAATTTTTAATAGAATTAAAATAGTTTATATAAAAAATACATTTTTTTTTTCATTGGGGTATCTCCATCACTTCTTATTTACAGTTGCCTGTAGCCACAATTCCTGCAACTGAATTTTAATGAAGGTTCTTTCACATTTGTAACCCAATTCCTAATGGACAAGAGTCTGATTTCCTTTGGCTTCAGTTTTGTGCTTTGCCTGTGACTTCCTGATTAATTAAGACATGTTTGGGCTGGGATTTTTGTTCGAATCTGAACCATTCAAGTTCTCTGTAGTTTGAACAAAAGAGGATGGTACATTAAACTCCGTTATCTGCTTGTATGTGAATGTTTCTAAACTGCCGCTGAGTGTATGTGAATATCACTACAGATACGCATCGGGCCCTCCAGGCCGTGGAGCGCTTGCAGGCAAAGCTTCGGGATCGAGGTGACATTGCAAATGAGGAAAAGCTGAGCTTACTAAAATCGGTGCTGCAGAGCCCTCTCTTCAACCAGATTCTCAACCTTCAGACTTCTGTCCAACAGCTGAGAGAGCAGGTAGGAAAATCCCTCTCCCAGGCGCAAGAGGAAAATTGACAACAAGCTGCAAAATGCATGTGTCTCTTTGCATGTTGAATTGTGAAATTAAGTAGCTTAAGTGAAGGGCTGATCCAAAGCTTCAGGGAACTGCGGGAGAGATACCCATTGACTTTGCTGGGCTTTGCTGAAGTGCACAGTGTGTGTGTTTATGCATTTTTTATGTACGYGCCTGTTACTTATTGATGTGCGCAGTGTAGAAATGGTGATACTGGGTGGAGAGTTAACATATGACTCTCTGCCCTTCAAAAAGAAGGAACAGACATATTTCAGATGTGATCTTAAGGGTTTTCTCCTAGGAACCTTCTACTGCTCTTCTGCATCTTACCCTGCGAAAAATGAGACTATACAAGGAGAATTGTTCCTGTAATGTGGACTTCATAAGGAAATGAGGATTTTTATTATTATTATTATTATTATTATTTATAAATAAGTGATTAAAGACAACCAAGAGCTCCTCCTGGGAGCACTATATCCCTTCTCTTGCTTAGGATGTAGGGTGTTACTTTTCTGCATGACCTCAGCAACAGTAAGAAAAGGGGCAACTTTGTTTTAAAGATTCAGTTATTACTATTATTTTATTTTCTCATCATCAGAGTAAGAACTTGAATATAAAAAGTAGTTCAGCAATTGAATTAGGACTAGGCTGCGCATCTGGCTCTGCAAATAGTTGTTACTGTTAACTGCTGTAAGATGGGTAGCGCCATGTCTGGTATGCAGAAATGCTGAAGTGGGAGGAGGCAGCCCCTGCAGTCTGCCCTTACGGTCCGCCTGGAGTTGCATCTGGTCTTTGACAGGATTGCCACTGGTGAAAAGTCCTGGTGAAAAGCATTCTGGAGGCTTTGACAGCAGAAAACCGCAGTCTGGCTCTTTGTTGCTTCTTGCTGATCATCTTGATGCTATTTTACAGACAAGAAGTACATTGGACTGGTATTTACAGTTCCATGCATTGCTCTGTTTTCCAAATTTTGAATGTTTGGTATGAGGAGACTAGGTTACTTGAAGTGATTGGAGTGATTAAAAAATTTTAGGGAAAAAGTTCATTGTTCTATATGAAAAGGAGAATCTAAAACTGACCTCCAAAATTTACGGTGAATTATGTATTTTATGGCTCTGGGAACACATCTTCAGAAGTGAAGGTGTGCCTGAAGCTTTACCAGAAATTTTCTGAAAATGCAGATTAAATTCTCAGTACTAGACATTAACTGTGAAGTTAAAAGATACTTCTCTGCTTAGAAACAGTCACCAAAACTAGAAGCTACTAATCTGATAGCAGAGATAGGTAATTTCAGATAAGTACTTTTTAAAAAAACAAATCGAACGTTCTACTGCCCTGTACCTACAGGTTTATCTGTGCAGTAACTTTAGGGGTCTGTGCTTGTTGGATGATACCTATCCAGTCTAGCTGCCACAGGAACTATTTGTATCCTGATGTGTGCTAATATGAACACTTGTACATGCAAATGTATGTATATGCCTATTCTTAGATTTGGGTCAGCTCTTTAGCAGGGAGCCCGTAATGTCTCTGTAGAACCATTTCTTCCCTGGATTTTAGATCACATTATCTGTTTCCTCTTTGCTTTATTTAAATGTTTATAAAGAACATTACTGAAACAGGACAAAGAAGAAAATAGGTAGGAAATAAGAAAATATGTTAAAGAAATTAAATTTCTTAGTATTTTCAGGGGCTTAGTTTTGTTCAAGGCCACTCTTTATTTTTATCTTTTTGGTTGGCTTGTTGGTGTTGTGCTTTTGAAACTCTTAAATTACTGGTTGGTGAAAATTGCAAGGCACACAAATGGTGGTCCAGCTTTTTGGCCAAGCTCTGCCAGACTGAGGAAGATGTTTTCCAAGCATTTGGAGTTGGAGCTCTGTTTGAGCCATGATGTCAAATGGTGCTGAGCTGTGCAGCGTCTAGGTGTTGTGGGATAATACTCAGTAAAGACTCAGGTAGCTAAATTTATTTGGATGTTTCACAATGGCCTGGATTGAAAGTTGTAGTGGAGTCTCTTCAGAGTTAAGTGTAAGTGACAGTTTAGTAAGTTGTTCATTAGTTTTTAATTGTTCGTGAGTTTTTAAACAGTAATAAGACTCTTGCGAACTCAGGAGAGGGCCATCTTTTAGGGAAGAGTGAGCTGGAAGAGAGGATGGGAGCAGAGGAGCAGCAGTTGCAATTTATTTCTAAATCAAACTGATTTGTTCCAGGCATCAAAACAGAAGTAGGTCACTAAATGAGACCTGCTTGTGGGTGTGCAGTGGCCTCATCAGTGAATTTGAGAGTAGGAGATAGCACCACGTGGAGCAGCCATATAGAGGAAGCATAGAGGTGATAGCATGAACCACATCTTCTGTTTGTGAAATGAGTCTGGAAAATAGGTTGAGAAATCTACTAATTGTCTGCTGTGTTTTCCTAGCAAAAAACTGGATGTAAATGTCTAATTTTCGCATACAAATACTGTTTGTATTCCTGTGACAATCACTACCTTCTTTTAGGGTCTAAAATATTAGACTGCCTGTTTTTTCTTTCCCACAGATGAGTGATCTTTTAAGCACCAAATGCAGATCTGAGAAAGCTTGTATTTCTCCATACTTGATGATGTTTTGGAATATGCTGCCCAGTTTCCTTAAAGCTTGTGTGTTAATTGGAAATTGATCCCTTTCACTGTTGGTGTGCGCTTACCAGGAATCTCTTCAGTTTGCATTTCTGTTATGCACAGTGGTGTGGACTTACTGGCATGTTGCTTCATCTGAATGTTGATGAGGCATGCTGACTTTTAATCTGATACTCTTGATGCCTATTTATACTTGCTTTAAAGACTTTTTCTTAAATAGGCAAACAAGGTTTGTTTACACTGCAAATCTGCCATTGCAAAGTTAAGAATTTAAGTAGGAAAACTCTAGAACATGAACATATTGAATGGGTGTTTTTTTGAGAATTACTATCTTAACTTCACCAGTCAATTGAACTGAGGAGCACCAAAGTAACCAGATGTTTTTTCTCCCTCTTATTATCTTCATTCTTCAATAAATGCTTGTTTTCTGATGCTGAAGAACAAGCTCAGTGTTTGAAGATAAGGGAGTGACACAAAATAAAAATAGGAATTGTGATGTTTTGAACTTTTCAAATGTCTAATTAATGTTTTCTTTTTCAAACAAAATAATAATATTCAGGCAGCAGTGGCAATCCTTCTCTGCCTCTAATTTCCTTTCCTTTTTGTCTCTCATTTGTCCAGCTCCTCCTCCCTCCTCCGCTCAGCTCAGGGATCTACCAAAACAAAAAAATCCTTTCCTTGGCTGGGCTACATTCCTCAGATTTTTTTTCCTTGCAAGTTTGACCCTAGTTATTTCTACACAATGCAGGAATGGAAAAGCACCCTCCCTGCAGTGCAGCCACATACTGGATTACACGTGATAGCTGGGTGCTCAGCACTGCAAAGCGAATTTAGGAAAGATGCAAAATGGAGAAACTATACCTTTTGAATAATCCTTTAACTCAGTGATTTGCACAAGTAAATGAGAACCTTCGGTTATTATTTTGAATGCCTTTCTACAAAAACGTTATCTGTTCTGTCATTTGAAACAAAATATTTCACATGCTCATTGGAAAAAAAAAAAAAAAAAAAGGCTAATTTGGTATCTGCTTTGTACCCGCTGGGGACGAAGCCCGTTCTCAGAGCAGTGAAGGCGCAGTCACCAGAGCTGCTTTGGAAGGTTACCAGGGAGCGGGTGTCTCTTGAATAGCTGATGCTGCTTTTTCTCCTTAAAACAGGAATTCGGGGGGAGGGGCAGGGAGCCTTCTGCAAAGGGACTTTTCAGAGAATTCCTCACTCTTCGCCTCCCCCTGCAGGAATTTCATGGTGGCCGAGTTATGCTTATTACTTTTGTTATTGTTATTACTGGTCTTGACCTTTTTGTTGCTCAGCACACCCAAATATCGGATGAAATATTGCCTCATGTAGCGTGTGATCTTAGAAGGCGGTGACTCAAAGCCTAAAATGCAGAAGCACTAAGAATTTGTTCTTTTGAATGCTGAGATCTGAAAATGCTGATTCTGTTCCTTTAAATGCTGGTGTACCACAGACATGACTGGAATAGTTTCTTTCTTATTAAAAACATCTTAAACAACTACATGTAAGCAATATTTGATTGCATTTAGCATCTAACTGTGTCTGTAGCATAAGTTTTATCATACTCTGTGGTATCAGTGAATTTTCTTTTTGTCTAACGCCAAATTATGTCAATATTGCAGATGTTACATACAGTAAAGAGAACGCCAATCAAGGCAAATTGGCATAAGCCAAATTACAGAACAAAGCAATATTCTTTCATGCAGTACTTACATAATCACAGTGCTGCGAAGCACTTTCATGATGGAATTATAGTGATTTTATTATTGCCAAGTAGTGCAATTTATATGTTATGAAAAATATTTTTTGCAACCACAAGAGCGTCATCTTTCTAAGATTTCCACTTGTGGTTTATTTTTCCCTCCTGAATGACCTATACTTGTGTGATTAGCAATAATACACACCAGTTCTTCTCAACTTTTYCCTGCTAGGAGCCTGTGTTTGGGGAGTGGGAGAGGTGGTGAAGAAAAAGAGACAGGTCATGACCTTTCCGTTTCCAGTTCATCTGGGAATTCTGAACTGCTGCCTTTGGGTTCATTATAAATGTCATTATAAAATAGCAATGCTTTGAAAGTATGTGTTTGTTTGGGGAGAGAAGGGAAGATTAATTCTGAAATACATGTTTTTGCACACACAGATATGCAGCACTTTATTCAGTTAACAGTTTGGTGTTTTTTCTTAAGAGTTTTGATCACAAATCAGAAGCCAGTTCATGTGCGGTAGGATTTCTGTATTAAGCATGTCCTCCATTGAACATTGATCTCTATTTCCTTAAAAACAAATATAATCTGAATGAAGTGCCACTATCAATTATTGAAGAAGACCTAGTATTTCACACTGCATTCTAGATATGCCGTAGTCAGAGTTTATTGCAAATTTGAGATGAAGCTTTTTAAAGGTCTAATTAAACTGCTGTAGATTGGAGAGTGCCTTTTGCTATTATATGAAGTGTGCAGCATTTCTTTTCAGCAATATTTCAGCTAACATGCAAACCTTGGCCAGAGGGGTGGTTTGGTGCTGTTTTCTGCAATGAGGACAATGATTTAGAAAAGGAATATCTCTCCTTGACTTTATAACATCTGTGATACCGGATCCATGTACAATGGCCTTTGAGTGCACATTAGAAACAGTTTGGGTTTGAGCCTCAAAGGCCACTTCAACATGCTTTGGAAGTGTAAAAAGATTTTTAGGCAGAAGCAAATTGTGAGTCCTGCTAATTATAGTGGTGTAATAATACTCCTATAAATAATCATTTGATCCATAAAAAATGTTTGCAGTAAGGAACATGACAGTGGCATGTATTAGAAGATATGAAGGTGAAGGAGAGCAAAAATGAAGCAAACTAATTGACAAAGTTCAATTATATATGGAAAATTACTGAAGTGGGTAAGGTGGGAAGGTGAAGATGAATGAATCTATTGTATGGACTCTTATGCAGATAGCTTCGTGCTATAGCATGACCTTTATTAGGTTAAAATCCATGCATATGATGTAAAGGCAAATCCTGAGTTCATAGAAGGGTAGAATTTGATGATGTCTCTGAATATTTTTACAAATAATAATCCTGGGCACAAATTGAAGTAGAGGAAATTCCATTTAACTGGGTTTGGCTCCAAACAGACATGGTCCTGGGCAACCTGCTGTAGGTGTCCTTGCTTGAGCAGGGGTTGAACTGGGCGATGTCCAGAGGTTCCTGCTGACCTCAACAACTGCAATTATGTGAACAGTGAAGCAAAGCTCGTACTGCCTATACCCTGTGGGCCTGCTGAAGTGACTGTGTGCGGTTAAAGAAAATGTGTGTATGCACATTTTATGTATTATGATTCATCTGGAACATTACCCAAGTGATTCCTCAGGAATATGGATAACAGAACAAGATCGCTGCGTGGTGGAAATCACGGAGATCAAAACATGCTATTTTTCCTCTTTCCAATTTTTTGTGAAGAGCAGGGCTAAGTGCTACTGTATATTGAATTATTTTCTTTCTAGTCTGTTTTGTTTCAGACAGTTTGTAAAACAGGTTTTCACCTATTAACTTCGGATATTTCCCAGGCAGATATTCAAAAAAATGACATTTATTCTATTATGTTTTCGTAAAGCACCCAGACGGAGAAAGAATTGTGTGAACACAATACTGACTTCTTCATGACAGCAGTTTTAGCAGAATGATATGATTGATTTAACAGAAGTGACATATTAAAAAAGTTGAAACTGATGCAGTAGTCATATTAAAAAAATGGAGTTCAGAAAGTGATTTAAAAATACACTTATGGATTTTGATTTTTTTTGTTCATTTTTGAAATTTAAAAATAAGAGTTTGAGAAAAGAGAATTCCAGCCTTCTGTACTGAAGAATGGAAAGCTGGAATTTTTGCACTGTAGAACTATTAAAAGTATTTAGTGCTACAACTACTGTTGTAGTCTTAAATTGAAATTATTGTGCCAGGCCAGTATGAAGTAGGTTGGGGTGAAATAAAATCATTCTTGTTGGCAGTCAACAAGCAGGTGGGACAACAGACAGAGACTTCTGCTTCTCCTGAGGTTTATTTATTTGTGTAAAGCAGCGTCTCCATTCTCCCACTCCCAGCCACTCCATTAGATGGGTCAGCAGAGTCCTGTTTGGAAATGGGCAGTTAATGATGGCTGAGCAGGTTGGAGATTTTTTCTTATTTTATTTTCTGCTCTGAGAAGAGGCTGTCTGTCTAAGGGTAGGGTTGTGATTTTCAAATCATCCTGGTGATTTTAGACTTGTTTAGTAATTTTTGTATTTAACTATTGAGCTCATGCAGAGATTCACAGTGCCAGCCTTAGAGTATAGTGATGCAGAAGCCCTGATCGGTGAAATTTTAACGGGCCCTTTGTTTTCTACAGAATTGGTGAGGTTCCTCCAATATACATATCATATTTTCATTGTAAAATAATAGATAAATTTTTCTTTAAAAATCTGGGTTCTGTTGAAACAGCTTGTTCAGACTTGTTTACCACTACCTAAAGCAGTRCTTTAGGCTGCTGTGCTCATATGAACAAAAGAATTCTAGGCAGAGTGCGGAAAACAATTTTATATTATTTCCATCAATTTGTTTCATATATTATGCTGATAATTTGAAACCTTATATCAATTATAAATGTACAAAACATTCTTTTTAAAATTTATAATATTGAGATATTAAATATTTTTAACAAATAATTGGCTAACCATGACACTGTTTGATCAGCAGGAACGGTTTGTCTGTGGCTGTAGATCTGTACTGTTACCAATCTTTTTCAGGTAAATATTACACCTTCCATACATACCACTGGTGAGTTCCCCCAGCTTCTCCATCATGGTGTGAGTGTGGGTTCCTCACCGCATAATGAGTCGTATTTATTGGCTCAGCAGAATGGCAGCACAGCTAATGTGCTGGAAGCATCGATGAGATCCGTCACTCCTCAGATTAATGGGAAATCCTCTAGTGATGACTTTGAGCAGCTGATCAGAAATATGTCCCAGGTAACTGTGTCTTCTGGTAACCATGAAGTGTGAATCACTGTTTATTTGATAGATTAAAATACATGTCTACTTATTTTAAGGAAATTGAGTTATTAAGCAAACCTCAAATCTTTTGCTATATGAAACAAAATTAGCCTTTTAATTTGAGGAACAATTGTTAAAGGAGAAAATGGTCTTGGAAAAATAGCCTTAACATTGTCACTGCCTAGTTAGTGTCCTTAGCTGGTCATCTCAGGTCTGCACACCRTGGGTAGTATGTGTCCTTCTACGCTCATGTGCGGGACAGCTGCCCCACGTGAAGGGACTGTTTGTCATAGCATGCTCTTGAATGCATAACTAATTAAAACCTTATTTTGATATTTGATTTCAAATAAGACGGAAAATTCCTTTCTGGCCTTATTGTGCATTGTTCTGTAATCTTATAAGTATTTCCTGTGGTAGGCCAAAATCATGTGCARGTCCCTTCAGTTCTTGGGGCTGACTTTGGCCCAGAGTGCATTTCAGCATTTTTCTAGTTAACCTTTAAAAGATGTGGGAAGTCTTCTGCCATTCTCCTGGAAAGGCTTCTACACTGTCTTGTATTTTCCCTCTTTGTGAAATTCATGCTGTTATTTCTAATTCTGCTTCAAAGCTGTGCTGTACTCTCTAATGTATAGACATAGGAATCCTGCTTTAGCCACTACTGAGCTCAAACTTTTGTATGAAGCTGTTTTTCCTAATCTTCTCTTCTTCAGGCCTGCAATAATTTTTATTTCTCAAATCTTTCATATTTTCAGCTTCTATATCATAGTTAGAAACCAGAACTGAACAACTATGTTTCAGTTATTAGCTTGTTTAGCCTTCTGCAGCTGTAGCAGTCAAATTGGAACTCATTTACCAAGCTCTCATTTACCACACTCTTATGCTACTTTTCAACATTTTTAATATTTGTACGCTTTTCTTTCTTCTGCTGAACAGGGTCGTCTTGTTGAGACCATTGAGCTTATTAAACCTGTAAGTGGTGGCCTGGGCTTCAGTGTTGTGGGCCTGAAGAGTGAAAACAGGGGAGAACTAGGAATATTTGTTCAGGAAATCCAGGAGGGAAGTGTGGCACATAGGTAAGATTACTAATGCAGTATTTCACTATACCAAGTATTAACATGACACTGTAGTTTTGTTGTTGTTTTTATGGCACAAGGACATGTTCTCTGTTAGTCTAAGCCATACATTCTAGCAGATTTAAAATTACTCATTACTGCAATTTTTRCAACATTGGAACAGAGAAGCATATGATCTGTGTTTGAATTTTCCTCAGATGTAGTTACTCTGTGGTATGCTTATGGTATCTCCCTTTCAACAGGGGAAACAGGGAAGYTGCAGTTGTGAGCAATATAGATTTTGACACCATTGATTATACTGAAAAATAATTTAGTGCAAAAAAATCCTGTGCAATTAATCACATTGTTTGTGGGGWAGGGTGCCACTGAGCAGGTGTCAGAAATGCAGCTTTTAAGTCAAGCAGTGCTTGACCTAAAGTCCTTGGACTCTTAAAAAAGCTGATGTTACCAGAAACTCAGCAATAATAACAGCTTGCTGGAATTATCTTTCAGACTTTAATCCTGATCCCACAAGTCCTGTTGAAAAAAAAAAAGGGGGGGGGAGGGATTTCTGCTGTAAGAACAGCCTGTGGCAACAAGCAGACTCAGTGGTGAGTGGCAGCAGTGCTGGTCCATTGTAGACCAGTGGTTGTGCTGCCGTGTAGTGTATGACTGCACATGGATTTGCCGCCCAGTCTCCTGGTGGCCGTCAGAGCTCACATGTGGTGTCATCGGTGTGTTGKGCAGGGGCTGAGGCATCGTCTCCATGCCGTTTCTCTCCCTGCAGTAGGGAACAGTGTTCTGGTGACTTGGGTCTGAATGTTGTCATTTTAAGAGTGCAGAGCATAGCCTACAGAGTTAATTCGGTTAAAGAAAAGTAGCTTGCTGTATGTCATTACGATATATTCTAATTTGCCTAAAGCTCCCTTTCATTTCTTGGGTTTTTGTTCTCCCTTCAAATGGTCTTTGCTTTTGCTCCTCTTATTCCTTAGAGAACGTATCTATAGAAATCTATCTATATCTAAATTGAGGCATATCTATACCAAATCAGGTCCTGATTCGCTGGCAAGAACAGAACTGTTCAACAAATGCTATAGGCTGCATCAGTAATAAATCTAGAGCAATAATAAATCTAGAGCACTTGGAAAAACAGTTCAAAAGCTTGAAGCTAGATAGCATTCTTCCTGAATGCTGTTGAGTATTTTGGCTTCTGTACTAGAGGTGCACACAAAGGCTGGTATAATAGGTATTATCATTTTTGTTGCTGGCCTTTGTTTCATGAAGCATTGCTATGTAGGGATTCTGAAGATGTGACCTCCAGAGTCTTTGCTTGCTTATTGCAGAAGTAATAGAAGCAGGGGAGAAGACAGAGGGTAACTTGTCTGTGTGGGCTTCATACACTTCCTTTGAAGTAGGTCCAGGGAAAGGCTCAGTATGTGATTTTACAGTAGTGCTTCCTTTATCAGAGAGTGAAGAATTGTTTTATAATTTATTCAGCTTTCTTTTTTTTAATTTAGAAAGGATCTGGKTTTTTTTTGATTTTGTGCAAAACAAAATTAGTTTCCCTAACGTCTTGATGAAAGTGTGTTCCACTCTACGGTTTGATGACTATTGAGAATGGGTGCACTGAACAAAGTAGAGCACTTGGTCTGTTAAGCAAGAGGCTCAAAGTCGAGAATAAATATAAGTTCCCAGGCTATGGTTGGAAGGGACTGAGATCTAATATGCTTAGTCTCGGATGGGGGTACAGGGAGAAGAAAGCTAGCTAGGGGGTAGCAGCCAGGGGAGAGTGGCAGTGGGATTAGCTTCAAAGGAGGTGATCACCAGGGTGCCACTGCAACTCCTTGTAGCAAAACTGCAGGGAGAGATTAAAAGGTGGGGAAAATAGAGAACTGGATATTAAAAATACTGGAAAATTGTCAAAATATTATAATTTCTGTGGCAACACTTTTTTGTTTTTTCTTGTTTGTTTGTTTTGTCATCCTCCTTCCCTCTTTATACATATGTGACAGAGATGGAAAGCTGAAGGAAGCAGATCAAATCCTTGCTATTAATGGACAAGCCCTTGATCAGACAATTACACATCAACAGGCTATCAGCRTCCTACAGAAAGCAAAAGATAATGTCCAGCTAGTTGTGGCCAGGGGCTCTTTCCCTCAGCTCATCAGTCCTGTAGTTTCCCGATCTCCATCTGCCGCTAGCACAGTTTCAGCCCATTCCAACCYGGTGAGTATACCCCACATGTGTCTGTATTCAGTTCTGGGCATGTATGAGCTTATTGCGTCTAGTATTTTGAGACATTTTTGTAACTTGTGCGTGCATTTCCTTCACAATTCTTGACCTTTTTTTCTTCCATATATCTGTGTTGTACCTCTTTCCATGCAAATAATGGAAAGTATTTAGGCTTGCTGAGGAGATCTCGATCTTGACCATATTCCTTTTACCTTCTGCCAAACTCTCGACATTCACCATTGCAAGTAGAGCATGTTTGCCTTCCATTATAAAGCTTTATTTGGAGGTAGCAGTAAACAGCATCTTCTTCTCTCTTTCCCCTCTGCTTGGGCAAACAGAAATTTCTGAGGCATTGCAATCTAATCTGCACCACCAGCTGAACAGGTGCTTCTCTGTTTGTTCCTCTGTTGTCTTTTAGCAGTGGAGCTCAAATAAAGCAACAGAGAGAGCCATCAAAATGCCAGGTGTGGGGAGAACACCTCAGGACCCACAGAAAGCAGCTCTGCTGCAATTCATTTCTTTTGAAAGATGTAGTATTTCTAGCTACAGAAAAGATAGTTCAAAACCAAGGTGATATTAACTGCACATTTCTCTTGATCTCTTTCTCTTGTAATGGACCATATATTTTTGCTTGCCCTGGAATGGAATGGCCTATCTTCTGTTCCTGTAGGAACATCTGACTGTTCAGATATCTGTGGCTTTTCTTTAAGGGAATCTGAAATCAGGGGTATACAGTGCTATGTCTTGAAAAAGCAACTCTTTTATTGTTTATTTTAACCACTAGCATAAAATATTTAGTGAAATTCAGAATGATTATTTTCTTCTATATGCAGATTTATACATATAAAATGACTTAAAACCAGCACATGGAAAGACCTGCTTTCTTCCAGTATGCCTATTATATACTTTTTTCTCAATTTGATTACCTCCATTATCTCTGAACAGCTTCCATTTCYTGAAAAAGTTCTTCTTAAATCTACCACAGTTCCTCCTGTTTTCTGTCTGTCTGTCTGTCTTGCAAGCCTTTTCCTTGTGGTCTCTTTGCATTCAAATGCTGGTGGAAAGCAGTTTATCSTGAGCTGTTCTTTTTCCCTCTGGCTTTTCTTTTTAGTCATTGGTTTATGCTAAGACTGTGGATACCCAAACAAGTACCTCAGGGCTTTGAATTTGCAGTACCTTGATTACTTCARTATATCTACTTGTATGTAAGGTGCTACCTGGCGGAGCATCAGGTGCACCTTTAAATTTTAGATTAGTTTATGGTGTGATTTGTCCTTACACTAGAAGCAGTCCTGTGAGCACTCCAGTAATCAGTTCAGTACCGTGGAATAGGAACTACCATTTGCGTTTCTTTCAGAGCAGTTACTCTTCTGTCACAAAATGAAGCCTACCATCAGAATTATTTCATTCTAATGCTGTCAACATCAGATAATCCAAAAATCTTTGTCTGCTACGCAGGGGGCAATTTTGCAAACATATATCTCATAATATCTAGTGCTGCTTTCAAACTTAATTCCACCTGTGGATTGGGCTTATGCTTTTTTGGGAGTGTTGTTATAAATGCCAGTTTGAACATGCACATATGTGAATTTTCAGTCCTGTGAGAATTCCTGTAAGCAATGCTTCTGTCACTGATCCCAACTGGGATTAAGATGGACAGTCCTAGGCTGCTTCATAAATTCATTCAGCAATCAGGTTCTTGAAAGGCAAGACCCACTGTTCAGCTCCRGTTTTTACCACAGAAATTCCAACTGTGACAGAATGAACAATTTATTATGTTAAATACTATGTACTCTTATACCTAATGGTAATTGTTAAAAAGGTCCCATGTTCCTACCCTCTTCTTATTCTAAAACCTACCTGAGAARTAAGAGAAAATGTTTTGTCAAGTTTTAATACATATGTCCTTAATTTAATAATTGACAAATTTATTCATTTTAGGTTCATTGGCAGCATGTGGAGACCATTGAGTTGGTGAATGATGGCTCTGGTTTGGGATTTGGAATAGTGGGAGGAAAGTCAACTGGAGTGATAGTTAAAACCATCCTCCCAGGAGGGGTAGCTGATCAGGTAGGTTCAACCCAACCTGGTATTTGCCAATCAGTGCAGTGTGAAGTTGTTATTTGTCTCTCTAAAGCTGTTGAGTAACAGTAACTTTTCTGCTTACAAGTGTAAGAAACAGAGCAAGCGTTTACCTCAGTAAGGGTGTGTTTAGTGCATGTGGTCTGCACGAGTAAGTCCAAAAGCTGGATTAGGCTCTAAATCACTYTTTCAGACCTGTTACAGTACACCTGTTTTGTACAGGTGTATGTAGACTCCTAATGTCCAACCCAGAGGTCCTGGTCCTCATCCAAGGGAGGGACTGAGCAGCAACTGTCTCTGTTCCTGCCTGATGGGGCTTATACGAAGGGAATTGCGTCAGCTCAGTCCATTTAAAGCTCGTCTGGTGGACAAGTGTCCATACAACTGTGGTGCTGCTGCTGCTGAAGGGCTCCTCCGTTATAGTGCAGGTCAAGGGCTGAACAGGCACCGAGGCCAGTCAGTCTTGCGTCTGCGGGAGCTGTGCCTCGGAGAAAGGTCTTCAAGAGGCATCAGTAGCTTGCATATAGGCTAATTCATGTGAAGCATTTTTATTGTTTAAAAAGTAAAATAAATTTGAAAATAAAAATAAATCGATAGGAGAATAAACCAGTATAAAGCAATACCAATAACCAGATCACAGCAGGTGAGAAATGTGTTTTGTTCTGAAGATATGGCTAATCACGAGGACAGATTTTTAAATAAAAGCATAAAGCTTGAATATACTTTTATATGCTCTCAGTTGGAAGTGTGTTTAGAGATGAAACCTGAAATCCTCTAATGTACATATATATTTTGTAAATATCAACAAGTAGTAACCATAATTGGAAGCATTTTTTTCATGCTCAGGTGCGTGTCTGCTTGAAAAGGGATTTGTCCTCGATATTTCTGTGGAAAKCTGTAGTAAAATTAGTATGCGCTTTGGTAACCTATTTTTCTTCTCCATGCTATCAGGATATTGATGTGGCATTCAAAAATTAAAGTTACTTAGCCGTATCTTAAAAGTGACTACAGCCATGTAGTAGTTTTCTAATGAAACTACTTTTCTGATTTTTCTGTGATATACCTGAGGGAAATGGCAGGATGTTACAGATTTTTTTCACGGTTATTTTAACTCACTGGTTACTTCCTCCAGAATGGCAGATTATGCAGTGGAGACCACATCTTGAAAATTGGTGACACGGACCTGGCTGGAATGAGCAGTGAGCAGGTGGCCCAAGTCCTGAGACAGTGTGGAAATAGAGTGAAACTGGTAATCGCAAGAGGTCCTATCGAGGATCCACCCCCACCAGCAGTCCCTCCGGGTACACCAGTACCCACCTCCACACCAGAGAGACAGGTAAGTACCAGCRAATATGCTTAACTTGTAGCAAACTTTTACTTCAAACTCTTACTTTTTTATTTTTTCAATTGCTGTTGGAGTACCTTGCACATGTGTGTTCTCTAGAGCCAGTATTTTCATTCCCACTAGCAGTGTTTTCAGCCTACAGACTGGGAGAATTTACATGCCATCAGTCACAGTGCACTGAATACATCCTCGAAACCTTCCAGGATCCAGGCTTGGAGACAGAAATGTGATCCAAGTGACTTCTGGGTTGATTAATTCATTAACTTGCTTGTGATTATGCAGAAATACTTTGGGAACAACAGAAATGGTGCAATCCTTTCTTTAGATGGAGCAAGCTGGCTCTGCAGCACTTCTCTGCCTGCCCGTCCTTTTCCTCTCCAGGAACACTTTTCATTCCCATATCGTTGCAACCATTCATCAGACAGCTCCTCCCTGTGCCAACCCGCACACAGATGCCGCTTCTTTCCAACGTCATCTGGCATTGCTCATTTGCTAGTCATCTTCCAAAAAAACAGTCAGCCAGCTGCTACCCTTATTCCCCTGCCGATGACTGCACTTGCTCTGCTCTGTTACTCGTCAGACTCGTCAKGACTCCATCAGCCACTTCGAAAGTGCTGTAAACATCATAATGTTTAGTCAGCTTAAAGCCACTACAAAACASGTCATTTGTGTGTGTTTACAGCAAAGTCTAGTTTCGGAAAAGTCAGGAACAGTGGCGTTTTGTCATATGTAGTTATGACCAGATAGATTTAAGTGTTCTGAATACGTGAAATAAGTTAGTGAGAGAAGAAAGATGGTGGTTGCTTTTGAGTCTAACATAGATACAATTTATGCCCCACAAAGAATTTTTTTCACTTTAGTTTTCCTGTTTCAATCCCAAATAAAAATTGCATTTCAGATAAGTCACTTAAAAAAAAAAAGTCTTCCCTGACAGTTCCTTGCATGATTACATCTTTTTACATCTATCCATTTTAGTGGTATCTATGGAAAAGGGCAGAATAAGCAGATAWAATCATCCCTTCTGTTTTGGCTCTAAGTTGGACTAAAAAAGTTAATCTTAGCATGCACACTGAATCTTTTCTGAGCAAATGAGAGTAGGGATTGGGACAGGKGTTTTTGTGTTTGTACAGCACTCAGAGGCATGAGGGCCTGGCTGCATTTTTGATAGAGCTACAAGTTATAACATTTAAGCATGGGTTGTGTAACTTACTATAGGTGACAGTGCTCAATTTGTTCAGGTTTCACCAGTCATTTTAGTTATGAAATAAAGATTTTACAGGCTAGAGGGTTAGTACCCCAGGGGCAGTGAGGAGGGGAGGGCATGACCCAAACTGCATTGTTATCTCTGCTGAATACCAGAAAAAAAGAGCAGAAGCAAATTTGCTGCTTCTTGGTAACATTTGTGCTTAATATTATGTTTTTGTGTTAATGACGTCAAAGAACGTGGTGGACTTTCCAAAAAAAAAAAAAAGTTTCCGTTCTAATCACTCTTTTCTTGTTAGGCAGAGCCTCCTCTTGACAGCTCTGAAGATGGAGAGAAGTTTAATGTGGAACTCACTAAAAACATCCAAGGTTTAGGAATAACTATTGCTGGTTACATTGGAGACAAAACCTCAGGTAATGTTAGACTCCTAGAGCTTGCTTTACATTCTGTTGCTTAGAGTAGTCTACCTGCCCTACAGACTTAATTTGAGATTTGGTGTAGCATCTCTGAACAAAACCTTGATCCTCTAAAACTTTTTGAAGGCTTGTAACAAAAAAAACAACAACAACAAAAGTGTTTTCCTGTGGGAAGTATGAGATTCAGATTACAAACAATAAATATTCGTTAGAAAATCCCTCCTTAAGGTCTTGCATCGTTTCTTAGCTGAAGCTTGTCATAGGTATATTTTTGGAAAACGTTTCTAAAGTAGACTGAGGCAGCCACTTTTATTAGAACTGACTGGGCTTTTTAAAGCACATTTTCATTTTAAAAGGCTCTTACAAGATAATACATTAATATTCTGAGCAGTTGAGCAGTTTTAGGAGAGCTTTTTTTTTATTATTTTTTTTTATTTCAGTGACCTCTGAATATAATTGATCTCAGTGTTGTTGGCTGACCTCTTGATCTATTGGAGATTTACATTAGTGTATTTGGGAGCCAACCAGTAGGTAAATTTAAATAAATGGTTGCATCAGTGGTCATATACAGTTGCTTGTTTTTACCCATAATTTCAACTACATTTTTCTGAGAAATTATTCAGAACTGCCAGACCTCGCTGTTTGGCAAATACAATACTGCCATGAAAGGCTGATTGTGTCATAACACTTCACAAACAGCTGTTGCTATGACTCTTAGTCATGTATTTATTTTTAGAAAAAAGTATGGATAGGTATATCCCACATCATTGGTGGATTATGGACATAACCTGTTGGCTTTGAGAAGCTGGACTAAATTTTAATGGTCTATTAACCTAGCCTCCATAGGATGAGTAGTCAGAATTTATGTAATTCTGCTTATTAGCATCTTTGAGTAAAGCATTAAAAGGCAAATTAAATTGTAGAACATGTGATAGATTTGATAGGTTATTTTAACTGATTTAATATTGTAGTATCACTAATCCAGATTTTAAATTATTTTTCTGCACATAACTTTATTTAAAAAGCTTCTTACCTTTGAAACTAATTGAGCATCTCACTTAATTTTACAACTTAACACCTGGTTAAAGAATTACCATGCTGTCACAGAAGCAGCAATAAAACTACTGGACAGTGAGATCTGCAGCTCAGTTTTTCTTCACCTTGGCTAATGGCAACTTGTCATGTTACCTTGTAGCTGTTACAGGATATAAAGACATTGGGAAATTAGGAAGACAAGCCATTTAATTATTCACAAAATCTGGGAACACAGCAAACTAAGAAAAAAGCMAAAGAGATGAATGTAAAATGTTTTGCAAAGAAAAAAAATAGTGATGTCATGGCCTAAATATATTTGTTTTCTTATTCTTCACAAGTTAAATCTGATCATTAGAGCAAAACACAGATGCTAACTCACTGCTAACTTTTGTCATATTGAGGCTGGATAGAAGATGAGTATTAGGTCTGTTAAGGCAGTGAAGTGTCTTGAGAGCTGCTGAAAACATTTTTAGTAGATTATTTTCCCATCAAAAATTATTTGTTTAACTAAAACAGATTTCTTTTTGTAGAATGTCCCTTCCATAGGTGCTTTGTGTATCTGACTTTTTCCCCAATTCAGAATTAATGGTTACCTAAAACAGGTTTGTTGCTGCTGTGTTTTTTTCTTTTTCTTTCCTTTAATTGGATCAAATGCTGGCTTACAGCTGTAGTTAAAAGCTGGTTCAAACATATATTGTAGTCCTGCTTGCTTATGTTTCCTGCATTTGATTATCCAAGCATTCATTTTCTTAAGCAGACATAGAAAATATAATGAGTTTAACAGGTGAGTGATAAATAGTTGCTAGTATACTCAAACTGAATTTTCTCTCCCATTAGTTATAAATCAGATCAAGAGTTAGAGATAAAGCTTTTTGTCAATGTTGTCAATGTTGTCAAGATTTAGATTAGATTAAATTAGAATTTCTGTTGTTCTTTCGCTGCAGAAAATGGGATTTTGAGGTTGTTAGATTTTGAGTAAAATATGGTAGTGTGAGATGATATTAATCAGGCTCATCCTTTTGAAAAATAGTAATACATATGTTTCAGTTTAAGCATATACTTTCTTATTAATTCCTTATCTTGCTTTGAGGTTGTGTTTTCTTTCTTTCTCTCCCTTTGGCTCATGTCGTTAGTATGAGATTGTTGCATTATTTGGATTATTTCCATAATAAATTAGTTAATTTAATTTTCTCTGTTTTCTTCATCCCAGAACCTTCTGGTATCTTTGTGAAAAGCATTACAAAAGGCAGTGCTGTTGAACATGACGGTAGAATCCATGTTGGAGATCAAATTATAGTTGTAAGTAAACACAGAAAGGAGGCTGACACAGTCATCTGGGTCATGTATGAAATCACTTGCCTGCAAAAAGCTGTACTTTTTAAAGTTGCAAAATAAGGCTCATATAGTACTTGTTCAAAGCATTTGAGTTTGGCCTTTAAATGATAAGTCTTTTTTTGTCTGAGTATTCGATCACATTATCTTTTGGATTATGCTATCTGTGTACACCTCTGTTTCTTAAAGAAATCTCTGTGTGTGTGTGTGTGTGTGTGTGTGTGTGAGTTTCTTAGCAGCATGAGCTTTTTAGAATGCTTAGTAAAAGCAAATCATGGTTTGACGCAAATTAAGCAACTGTTTTCAAAATCTTTTTTTTAAAGTGTGTCACTAAAGTTTTGATGCTTAGAGAAAGAAGAAAATATTTATCAATATTAGGAAAAAAATGCGTAAAACATTACGTCTATTTTGTGGTGAAAATCAAGACATAAATGCAGGGACCACTTTTTTTTTGGCTGTCTCAGATCTGACCTCTCACTTGTGTGAAGGAAGCACTTAAAAGTGCTTGGTATTTATCTAAATACRTATGTGCCTGCATGTGCATAGGTGGGAATATGTTTAGTTTTTATAATGATTTAAATGCTGAGTACAAACTGAAACAGAACATTGCTAAATTTGACTTCTGCTGCTGCTGCWGATGCAGAAGGATAAAAATGATTTGAGYTGACCTAATACATAAGAAAAATCAACATTTTTTTAAAATCTGTYTTGCTTAAGTGTGGTGGAAAAAAATAAATAATACCAGCTCATTAGAGCACTGGAGTTGGAAGAAGTTCAGAGGAAGGCAACAAAATGATTAAGGGTCTAGAGAGATTGATTCTTCATGCAGGAAGRATTAAAATAATGGAATATGTGTATTGTGTAGACAGACTCAACAACAACTGGGGCTAGGGGATAGAYCACTGTTAGGCATATTTGAGAAACTGCAGTCACCAAGGGGTGAAAAGGAAAAAGAATAAGGTAATTTGGAGCTTGCAGAGAAAAGGAGAATAAAAAGGTCTGTATGCTAGCAATAATCGGATGAAACTGAACAACACCAGATTAGGTCTGAGATTCAGAAAATAAAATTGAGTTGTTAGATAATGGGATAGCTTCAAACAGAAAAGGTCATAATTTCTGTTGCTTAAAATATTTTAAAAACTGGCCAGAAATAGCATCTGGACAGATGAGACAGCGATTGGSAAACTGAATTTCATTGTGTACAGTAACAGACTTCACTAATCTTAGATTACYTGACTTCAGGACATCTGTGCCAGGTAGCTCTGGTTATTACCATGGGTGGACACATCCCTCATCACCCCCCACCAGCCGTTGCCAGTTATCCGGAGGGTTTCAACCTTTCTGCTGGAGCAGGGGTGGCTGGGGCAGGGAGCGGGCGCTGCGTGGGCKCTGCCTGCTGGCACCGTGCTGAGCTGACCGCCTGGCACCGCCGCGCTTCCCACCACTGCTGCCCTGTGCTGTGGTGGGTAGCTGTGAGATATTCCAGTGAAAATGCTTGGTGTAGCCGAGGACACCAAAGCTTTGAAGTTTTTTGTTCTCGTCCCTCCACTTGCTTTGTGCGCAGCCTAACAGCTGCTGAGCCCTCAACTTATTACTGGGAAGGGGGAAAAAAAAAAGCTACTGTGACTATTTTCTATGGGTAGTGTCTTGCTGGCTAATAATCTGCTTAATCCTGCAGGTGGATGGAACAAATCTTCAGGGTTTTACTAACCAGCAAGCAGTTGACGTTTTGCGGCACACAGGACAAACCGTTCGACTCACTTTGATCAGAAGAGGGCTTAAGCAGGAAAATCATACTCAGCCCCAGGAGGACTTCAGTGCTGCTGTTGAAAAGGACTTACTGCTCCAAATGATGGATAGTGGCACACCCAAGGGTAATTAAAATGGGCTTTGCTTCAAAGTTTGCATGAAATAGTTTTCTTCCCCGTTACAAACTGGAAGTAATGGGCCAGGTTCATTCTGAGTAGCTGTTCCTGATGGCAGAGCTGTCATATGTGTGTACACAGTTCAGAAGCCAGTGGCCAACAGTAGGTTTGCCAGTGGTGACATGAGACTAGTGACTTTTCAGTGGAATCCCTAACCTTATATTGTGTGCATATTGAAATMCATACATTGTACCTTGTAGATCAGTGTGTTCGAATATCCACGCAGATACTGGATGTATAAACAGATTTTTTCAGCTGCTTATGTCATCGATTGATGTCAGCAGAGGTATATCACAGATCAAGCCATAATCACCCCCTCACACAAGATTTTGAAAGATAAAGTAGTGTGTTCACTGTATGGCATCCTGTCATGCCTACATTCAGCAGAAATTATGAAGGAAATGCTCAAAAAATGCTGTTTCTCCTGCCTAAAGGTGTTCAAGCCAGCTGACAGCCAGCAACATACCTAACAAAACTGTTGTAGTAGAACAGGCTTTCTAAAAGTGTAAAGTCTGTCAAGTATCCAGATCCCAAAGTATAGGGATTTTCTTTGTGCAGCATCAGATTCTTGAATTGGACACAGGAAAGAAGGAAAAATACAAGCATGGCTTTACCATGTGTATGCTAAAGAATGCTAAATTTGTATGCTTTCCAGTAACTGTTCTTTCAGTCGTAAAGAGAGATGCAGCTACTCACAGATGTGTTTTCATTTTTAACTTAAAAATGCAGAAGGCAAAGCATTAACAGAAGACAAAATATCTTTAAAATACATTTTTTCGTGGCCCTTCGTTCCACACTGCCACAGGAGCCATTTCCCAAACATGGATCCTCTGAAGTCGTGTAGAAGATAAGACAGGCATGCCAAAGAGCTTGATTGAATATTATAATGCATAAAATAGCTGAAGAATTTTCTTCCTTTTCCAGAAAACAGTGAAACAGAACAGGGATCTCCATCACTGCCATACAGCACCAGTATGGTCAACATTGGAGAGGACAATAAACAACAGGAAACAGGTTCCCAATGTTTAATATTTTTTTCTGTGAAAATGCATTTGGTTGTGCTTACACAAAGAGCAAGTGTTTTATGTTCCTTTCCATCTCATGTGTGCTATGTATCTGAGGTGGTACAGCTAGAAAATGGAAGTAATTGTACATGAAAGTGTGTGCTCTGGATGCTAGACAGCAAGTATGGTCATTGACGACTACTGTATGTGCCTGAAAATAGTAATTATGTCTGAGAAGTCGTATGAAGCAGTGTGTCTTGCTACATATTCATCTTTCTTTTTAGTCTAATAATGTGTTTCCCCTTGAATTTCTTCATTAAACTTTTTCTGTCCTCGTTCCCCTCCCTGTCCACAGAATCACAGAATGGTTGAGGTTGGAAGGGACCTCTGGAGATCATCTAGTCCAACCCCCCTGCTCAAGCAGGGTCACCTACAGCATGTTGCACAGGATCGTGTCCAGGTGGCTTTTGAATATCTCCAGAGAAGGAGACTCCACAACCTCTCTGGGCAACCTGTTCCAGTGCTCTGTCACCCTCACAGTGAA
>NW_020450195.1:0-1221 GCF_003343035.1 Apteryx rowi | reverse complement strand
AGAGGCTTGGACCCAGACAGACACTTTGACAGTAGATGCAGCTCTACAGGTTTCAGGCTGCAGAGAGTGCTTGGGGCCTCTCCGGGAGGCCTGGGCTGACAGTCAGCTCTCCTGCAGAAGGTGTGCTGCTGTTAACGAGTTGTGTTGCCAGGTAAGGGAGTTACAGGAGTAGGTCAGTAGGCTGCGCAGCATCCAAGAAGATGAGCAAGAGATAGGGTATTCTCGGAGACTGTACAGCTTCAGGAGTCCCAACCCCCCACAGCAATGGAGTTGCCGGAGGGCTCTGTGTCATGTGAAACAGTAAATCATAACACTGTAGAAGAAGGCTGGAAACTGGTCACTTCTTGTAGGAGGAGAAAGGCTCTTACTCGTCCTGAAGGCTTGCAGTTGAGGAACAGGTTTAGTGCCCTCCAGGCTGAGAAGGAACTGGGCATGGCTTCAAGGGAAGCAACTGGGCCGACAGACCCTGTGCCATGTGGGAATGCCTGGAAGAAGCAGCGAGTGATTGTTGTGGGTGACTCCCTGCTGCAGGGGAAGGAGGCACCTATCTGCCRACCTGACCTCCTGTCTAGAGAGGTTTGTGGCCTGCTGGGTGCTTGAATACGAGATATCATACAAAGACTGCCAAGGCTTGACCACGTATCTGACTATTACCCTCTGCTGCTCTTCCACGTGGGCACTAATGATACCAAGGGCAAATTGGAAACCATCAAACAGGATTTCAGAGCTCTGGGGATGGTGATCAAAGGTCTGGGAGCCCAGGTCATTTTCTTCCCAATCCTGCCAGTGAGAGGGAAGGATGGGAGGAGGAGGAGATGGATTTTCCAAGTTAGCAACTGACTGTGCTGCTGCTGTTGGTTTCTATGACCATGGGACCCTGTTTGAGGATCAACAACTGATGGGGAGAGATAGGATCCACCTCACTAAGCGGGGCACGCATGTCTTTGCCAGCAGGTTGGCCAACCTGGTAAGGAGGGCCTTAAACTAGGAAAGATGGGGGAAGAGGGGAGTTATAGAGACAGTGTTGTCAACAAAACACGGCTCAGGTTGGGATGCCGCCAGCGGGTGCATGCAGCCGGGGAAGTGCGCACAGGACATGACTATGGAGGATCCTCTTGCACCCCTCCTGGGAAACCTGCATGCTCGATTACCTCTCTGAAGTGCCTGTACACCAATGCACGCAGCATGGGGAATAAACAGGAAGAACTAGAGATCTGTGTG
>NW_020450194.1:0-1125 GCF_003343035.1 Apteryx rowi | reverse complement strand
TGTGGGACTTGTGCAAGACTTGTGTGAGACCCGTGCACGGCATGTGAGACTTGTGCATGGTGTGCAAGACCCGTGCAAGGCTTGTGCAAGACCCGTGCACGGTGTGTGAGACTTGTGCAAGACTCGTGTGAGATTTGTGCATGGCGTGCAAGACTTTTGCAAGACTCGTGTAAGACTCGCGTGAGACCCATGCACGGCATGCGAGATTTGTGCATTGTGTGCGAGGCCCGTGTGAGACCCGTGCAAGGCTCATGCAAGACTTGTGCACGGCATGCAAGACTTGTGCAAGACTCGTGTGAGACCCGTGCAAGGCCCATGCGAGACTCATACACAGTGTGCAAGACTCGTGCACGGTGTGTGAGACTTGTGCAAGACTCATGTGAGACCCGTGCACGGCGTGCAAGACACGTGCAAGACTCGTGCGAGACCCGTGCAAGACCCATGCACGGAGTGCGAGACTTGTGCATGGAGTGCAAGATTTGTGCAAGACTCATGCAAGACACGTGCGAGACTTGTGCACGGAGTGCAAGACTCGTGTGACTCGTGCAAGACTCGTGCGAGACCCGTGCGAGACCCATGCATGGCATGTGAGACTCGTGCACAGTGTGCGAGACTTGTGCAAGACTCGTGTGAGACCCATGCATGGTGTGCGAGACTCGTGCGAGACCCGTGCATGGCATGCAAGACTCGTGCACAGTGTGCAAGACTTGTGCAAGACTTGTGCGAGACCCGTGCAAGACTCGTGCAAGACCTGTGCACGGTGTGCGAGACTTGTGCAAGGCTTGTGCAAGACACGAGTGAGACTCGTGCGAGACCCATGCGAGACTCGTGCACGGCATGTGAGACTTGTGCGAGACTCGTGTGAGACCCATGCACGGTGTGCGAGACTCATGCAAGACTCGTGCAAGACTGGTGCAAGACCCATGCAAGCCCCATGCACGGTGTGCAAGACTCGTGCAAGGCCCGTGCGAGACGCGTGCGCTCACCACGGAGCGCAGCCGGTGCTCCAGGGCCAGGCGCAGGCTGCTGCGGTAGCAACTCTCCAGCTGAGCCTCCTCTGTGGGGCCCGGCTGCCCCCCGGCCACCGGCCCCACGGCGTGGATCACGTCTGGGGGGGGGGGAAGG
>NW_020450193.1:0-1166 GCF_003343035.1 Apteryx rowi | reverse complement strand
GCCCTTAGGAACAACAAGTCGAGTCCTGCCTCGGCATCCAACCGGTGTGTCCGACCAGTGCCTCCAGCAGCCTCCCATCGGCAACCCCTCCACGCAGTTCCTGGGGCTCCCCTTGTAGCTTGGAGTGTAAGTCCTCTATTAAATCTATCCTGTTCAAGTCCTCATGAACTCTGAGTGTCTTTCTTTACTGGAATCCTACCCTCTCTTGCCCACCTTGCGGTCACATTCAGCATAGCCGGCAGGATACGGGTGTGGAGATGCCTCTTTGGGGGTGAGAGGACAAGGGGGAGGTGGGGAACCGCATTCCCGGGTGGCCACTCTGGGTCGGTGGGCACCCATGGCTCACAAGCTGCTGGAGTTTGTTGCCCCCACAGTGTGGCCAGAGCTAGAGAGTGACACGGGGGTATCCCCAGAGCAACTTCTGGAACAGTTTTCCAAGCTCCAGCTGGAAAAAGCAGGGATGGCAGCACAAAAGGCAGCAGGGGATTGGGGGTTGATCCTACTGACTGTGCTCCGCACCCTGGACGAGGCATTGCTGATGCAGCACCAGCGAAATGGGCAGTTGGAAAGTGATCTCGAAGCTGCTAAGGAGGCTCGCCAGCTGTCCCAAGCATATGCAACTGCAACCATGGATGGAAGCAAGAAGCTGGAGCACTGGTGTGCCCTTTTTTGCCAACCGTATTGCAAATCACTGGTGGCGACAGGGAGGGAGGCAAGATGTCCGTCCCCTGGCTGTGCGGGCACTGGTGCTAAAAGCAGATTAGGATCCAGAAACCTGGGAGGCAAAGTTTGAGACCTCAGCGAGCCCCCACCTCGGAGTCAGACACAGGATCAGGGGGAGGCAGCTGCCTGACCGGTGTCAGAGCAGCAGCTCACCAGACCAAATGCAGCCAATTTGCAAGGGACCACAACTACTCATGATTTTAAAGCCTCAGAGGTGCAGGATATGCAGGGCCGTTTCAGGCAGCAGCCCCATGAAGAGTTATTAGAGTGGCACAGGCCAACAGTGGCAGCCCCAACAGCTTTACCCCCTCTTCTGCAGAAGATAGGGTGCAGCAGAGGTGTCTCATTGTACCCTCTTTTTTAGGTGCCCTCCTCACATCTGAGAACTATTCTTTGAAATTGTAGAAATCCTTGGCTTTTCCATTGCTCTCAAGGGGAAAACT
>NW_020450192.1:0-1222 GCF_003343035.1 Apteryx rowi | reverse complement strand
GGCCCCCCCAGTGCTCACTTCCGCCTGAACATCTCGGCGAAGATGCAGCCCACGCTCCACATGTCCACGGGCGTCGCGTAGGTCGACTGCAGCAGCACCTCGGGCGCCCGGTACCACAGCGTCACCACCTGCCCGCGGCACGGGGATGGGCTCAGCGCCACGGTCCCCGCGCCACTGCCCGTGTGTCCCCTCCTGGCCAGGGGGGGCCACCGCCACGGAGATTCGCAGCCACCCAGACCCAAAGTGCCCTGGATTCATGGCCACCTAGATCTGCGCCCCGTGGGACCCACAGCTTCCTCGGTTCACGGCCACCCGGTCCCCTGGCCACTAGGATCTGTGGCCACCTTGTCCCCAAGGCCCCCCCCCCAGCCCTAGGGACACCCGGGACTGGTGGTTCCCCAGACTTGCAGCCACATGGACCTGCGAGCGTCCACAAATGTGGCCACCCTGCCCTGTGGTGGCTTCCCGGATTTGCTGTCACCCAGCCCCTGAGTCACCCTGACCTGTGGCTCCCCAGGCTTGTGGCCACCCGGGACCCACAGCTTCCTGGATCCAGGTGGTCATGGCTTGGATTGGCCATGGATCCGTGGCCACCTGAGCCCCACAGCTGCCTGGATCCATGGCCAACCCAGCCTGTGGCCACCCGGGACCCACAGCTCCAGGGATTTGTGGCCACTCGGCCCCCATGGTCACCCAGCTTCACAGCCACATGGCCCTGGGGCCACCCAAGCCCCATCACTGGATTTGTGGCTACGCAGCTTCACAGCTACGTGGCCCTACAGCCTCCCGGGACCCCTAAACTCCCCAGATTCATGGCCCCTGGCCACACACCACAGGGGTCAGGGCCATCTGGCAGCTGTAGATGCGGGCCAGGCCGAAGTCGGCCAGCTTGACCTGCCCGTTGCTGGTCACCAGGATGTTCTCGGGCTTGAGGTCCCGGTGCACGATACAGTTTGAATGCAAGAAGTCGAGGCCACGGAGGAACTGCCGCATGAGATCCTGCAGGGGGAAGAGCACCTGGTGTGAGCGACCCCAGGGCCACCGTGGTCCCATGGTCAACGTCCCGGCCCCCCACCCCCCCAACCCACCTTGATGGTGTTGAGCGGCAGGCCGGGCGCAGGCGCCTTGTCCAGGTAGGTCTTCAGGTCCTGGTCCACGTGCTCGAAGACCAGCGTCACCTTGGTCTCGCGCTCCGTCCGTGCCGTGGCACAGACGTCCATCA
>NW_020450191.1:0-1168 GCF_003343035.1 Apteryx rowi | reverse complement strand
AGGTACTGGAAAACTGGAGAAAGACTGACAGTACCGTAGGGTTAGGAAAAAAGAAGCTAGTGACCTTGTGCCAGGAAGACTGGCCCCTCCTTACCCAGGAGGGCAGCCCAGCTGAACGGTGGCCACCACAGGGGACTTTGGACCAACAAGAACTGACCTTTTTACAACATCGCCCAGAAGACAGATTTCCGGGACAAATGCATGATTGGTATGTATGGAATAACTGGGCATTCGCTAGAAAAAAGGAGACATCTAAAAGCGAGAGGAAAGTTTCTTCCCAGAATACTGCAAGCAGTGCAGCTGCTAAAAYGCTTGTGGAAACYGCTCCACCCTATGYRCTRCCCTCTGCTTCAACTTCTCTATACTGTCCCTTGCCTTCCACCTCTGCCTTTCAAGCCCCTTTACAAGTCATTCCTGTGCCAGGAGCGGCTGCGCCACATCTGGACAGGGTACCTCAATTAGCTACAGTGCGAGTTTACGAACCCTGGGTGCCCCAAGATTTGATTGCATGGAGTCCAGAAAGTCCCAGGCTTAGGGAGGATCTGGGAAAGGTTTTGCAAGTAGTAAGGGAAATATCTTGCACATACGACACCACTTGGGGGGATGTGCAGATGCTTCTGGAAGCCCTGTTCACTCCCGACAAGAAACACGCGATTCTAGAAGCGAATTGTCATTGGGCTGAAGAGGGAGGAGTGGCAGCCGCCCAAACAGCGTGTCCAGCTGTGGATCCCGGATGGAATCATAACACAGAATCAGATTATCGGCATTACAGTTAGCTAAACTGGGTATAGAGGAAGTCATAGGTTTGGCCAGACAGAGAACTGCAAATTGGTCTAAGATCCGGGAGTGTCTACAACAAATTGACGAACACCCCTCGGCATTTCTGTCCAAATTGTTTAAGCAAATTAGAATGTTCGGGGGAGGGACTGACCCAGAGGCAGAGGCTAACAGACTCCTAGTGGTTTCTACTTACGTAGATGAAACATTGCCAGATATAAAGAAATATTTCTCTAAGCATGTTCCTGATTGGCCAGGAAAATCCATGGACGAAATAGTGTGCTTGGCTACCTTTGCATATAATGGAAGGGAGGAGAAAAAAGCTAAGGAGAAGCAGCGACAGAGAAAAGAGGAGGTCAGTATGCTGGCAGCAGTCCTGAGAGATGGAATT
>NW_020450190.1:0-1224 GCF_003343035.1 Apteryx rowi | reverse complement strand
AGGACACTGTGGATGGTCAATGGGGTCTAACAAGTGATTTCTCAAACCTCAGGGTAGTCACCTCCTTCTTGTTGGATGTGACACCCTCTAGACCCCATTGACTTCTGTGACTGTCTTCCTTTAACAGTAGTGGCACCTTGGGCAGACACAGCTTGAACTAGCTATCTGCATACAAGCATCATGGGGCATTGAAGCTGCTCTAGGTATGAAGGTACCTAGGTGGGGCTCTCAGATATGGCAGGAATGACTCAAGCCACCTGTGCCTGTCTTGAGGAGGATCAAAGTCAGGCAGCACATGTGGTTTTACTGAGGTTAAAATGGGATGCCTATGTTCAGGCAACCAAATACCTCACTGGGACTCTTGATACTATTTTGCATAGTTTTCAGTATCACTTTCTACATAGGAATCTCTTGAGGGCAATTCTCACTTTCTTATTCCTGAGGCTACAGGTGACAGGGTTAACRACTGTCACCGTTAATGGGGGTCACGACTGTGTAAAGTGGGCAAGGTATTGTCAATGTCTGAAGAGCCCCTTGGTCAGCATTTTAAGTGTGCAACCATGGCTRAGTCATAGAAGGGAGTCACCACCCCAAGGTGTAAGCAGCAGGTGGAAATGGCTCCGTGTTTGCCCAGAACTGAAGGCATTTTCAGAAGTGCCCTGATAATTTTGGTGTGAGAAATAAGCGTCAGCAAAAAGGGGAGGATGCTGAACACCAAGATGGTGACGTACAACATCACTCAGTTCCAGAAAGTGTCCGCACAGGCTAGTTCCAACTTGGGGGGAGGGAGGGCATGATGAATGGCATGGGATGCACAGAAGGCAAAGTGAACACCTGGTAGGTCTGCCCTACTTGTACTGGTATGACACTCATCCATGACCCCRACACCAGGCTGACTCAGAGACCTCCACTCATGATGACAGTGTGATGCAGGGAGTCGCAGATGGCCACATAGCAATCCGAGACCATGGCAGCCAGGAGAAGGCTTTTGGTGTTGCCGTGCAAAACCCAGAAATACAGTTGGGCAGCACAGCCAAGGAAGGAGATCCTGCCATTTTCTGTCGGGAAACCCACCATCATTTTTGGCAGAGTGACTGACATGTAGCAGATCTCCAGAAAGAACAAGTTCATCAGAAAGAAATACATGGGGCTGTGGAGGCTCGAGTCCACCACTGTGATGAGCATGATGAGGCTCTTCCCTGTGAGGACCACAGGGTAGATGAT
>NW_020450189.1:0-1168 GCF_003343035.1 Apteryx rowi | reverse complement strand
ACATGGGAGAGCCATCTGAAGCATGGTCCTTGAGTAGCCTGGTACTTGAGGTCATAAACACGTTGAAATAGGAGAGAAAATTTGCATTTGTACCAATGCTGGCTGTACCTTCTTTGGATGTCATTTCTTCTGTTAGACTAAAACAATTTTATATTCACTTTTTCTTCTGGTCAAAGCGAGGGGTAAGATGGCACCTTCTATATAGTTTTGCACAAATTCACCAAGCTTGAGGCATTCTAGATGCTTGGCTTGAGAACTGCACAAGTGCAACAGGAATTGGTGAAGTCTGTGCACCAGCTCTAACCTGGTAGTTGTGCAATGGAAGTGGAGAGCAGCTCTTAAATTGTGTGAAACTGAGAAACTGTCTTTTTAACCTAATTGACTGATACAACTTTGTTTTATTGCATTTGCTTGATCAGCAAAGAGGATTCCTCTAGCACATAATCTGAAGTGGGGCATCATAGTGTGGGTCTTCAGAATACTGAGAAGATTGAGAGAGAGGGACTCATCCTTCTCTCCTGCCCCCTGTACCGCACTCCTAGCAAATACATTTTAGGCTGCAATGAGAGTGGTGTCAGTGTAGCAATGTTTCTTGGTCCCTGGGTATGAGGGCTGTTCCATTCTGAATCACTGGCAGCTTAAAGAGGCACCAAAAGAGAAAAAAGAGAGATGAGGGAGGAGGGTTCAGGCAGAGGGTGGTGGTGCCCTACGTCCTAGGTTCAAATCTGTGCTGAAATTGTACACAGATTTCTTAAATTTATCGCARAGCATCCCATATGATTTTGGGAAAGTCACCTATTTATTTCTCCTCTGCAAAATACAGATGAACGTACTTTCCTGTATTAACAAGCCATCATGGTACTGACTATTGGGGCAAATATAGTGAAATAAGGGGAACTTTTGTAAGCACTGCAGAGCACTGCAAAAAACCACATGCGACTATTCTGTCCTCATTGCAGAGGCAGAAGAGGTCTTTGCAAACAAGCACAAGGTGCAGAAGACGACACAGACGGTCCTGAAAGAGAACGCCACGCTGAGCTGCGAGGTGGCCTGCGAGGAGACCAAGGTGAAATGGTACAAGGACGGGAAGCTGATCACCTCGAACGAGAAGTTCAAGGTGGAGTCGGAGGGCACATTGCGGCGGCTGGTGTTGAGTCAGGTGGAAAAG
>NW_020450188.1:0-1149 GCF_003343035.1 Apteryx rowi | reverse complement strand
GCACTCTGCAAACAGTAGGAAAATGAAAGCATAGACTCAGAAAAGATCCTTATCTTTAAGGTAACCACTGCAATGACTGTCTTCTTGAAAAGGCTCCTTCAGAAAATGTCCTGGAGGTGAACTAGAGCTGAGAGCAGATCTGACCCACACAGCACCCTCTCAACAGCAGAATGAACCTGCCCTGCCAGGGGTCGCTCCTTCCACCCAGAGATTCTCCCCACAGCACCATGGGGAGTTCCTTGGGCAGGCTGAGTGCTGACCCTCGCAGGTGGCAGAGTCATCGTCCCAGGCACACAGCACCCTGGGGCACAGGGACACTGCTCTCAATTACAGCCCATGCAGACCCAGGTGCACTCCCTGGCTTCACACCCCTCCACCATCCGTGGGAGAAGGTAGCCGTGATGCCCTGTCCCTCTGATGGTGTGCCTGGGAATCCCTGCTCTAAGCACTACCTGTTCCAAACATGAGAACCTGGGAGAGCCATCCTGACAGACCCTATCAGCTGTGGAAGGTGCCAGCTTCAGAAGAACCCTCCAGGAACCACAGCAGTGTTGCCCTGCAGCCAGAGACTTACTGTGTGAAGGGCTGTGAAGATTTCTCCCTGCAGTGAGCTCTCAGCTGTCCTCCCATTCCTGACTGTCTTTAACTTCTGAGTCGCTCATCTCATCCTGGTGCCTGCAGGCAGTGCCCTGAGTCTTGCTGCTCCTTTAAGAGGAGCTGCTCCTGGACAGAGCTGTGTCCCTGCAGCGCCTGCCAGGTTGCCATGGGCTCCTGCAGTCCCAGGAGACAGACCCAGCTCAGGAACACAGGCCCAGCTGAAGACATGACTTTCTCTGTCCCCTGTGCAGCCTCGAGATGTTCCCAGGGCTCCAGGACTGACAGTTCCTGAAAGACTGCAGGGTCACCCCTGGAAAATATCCACTGAAGTAGTCTAAAATGATCACTGATGGGCCCTCTCTAAACAGTGGAGAGAGACTGATTCCAGCATTGCAATTCATATCTTTGGAGGATGGTTATCTAAGAGAGGTAGAAATGTCCCCCTCTAGAAAGCCCTGCTCCCATCTCATAATTAGACAGGACACCTGCACAGTGACAAGAAGGGAGTTCATTTACTTGTGCTTCAGAAACTGATTTAGAGGAGTTAATCAA
>NW_020450187.1:0-1126 GCF_003343035.1 Apteryx rowi | reverse complement strand
TTTGCATACATTTTTGATTCAGCACCTCAGCTGTGGCCTCCACCAAAGATTTGTCACAGGAAAACATGTTACCAAGGACCCAACATATGCAAAGGCTTTGTCAGCACATGGTGACAGTCTGTCATGGAGAGCAGGTGGCAAAGTAATGGTGAAAGGAGGTTCCCACTAAGAGAGCAAAGCCTGCAGTGCCCAAGGCCAGGGAGAAACAGAGCAGGGCTATGCAGGAATGGCAGGAGAGGGCTTGGCTGCCTAAGCTGACTCTACAGCACCATTGGGCCTGTGACAGACTTCTTGAACCAATCTCCAGGAAGGACAAGGTGCCACTGAAGAAGTCCCTGGGCCTGGGCAGCCTGTGATCCAGCCACCCTGAGGTCATCATTATGCCAGTCCCTGTTCATATCATCTGGTGGGTGATAAGAGGTTCAGGAGGAGAAGAGTGAGAAGGGTTTGAGAATACTGAGACTAGAGCAGAGACGTTGCTGTGATGTGCCTCCTCCCATTTATGCAGCACACATGGATGTAGATGGGATGGACTTTCCCTAAAGGCAGTATTGTGATTCATTTGTCTGGGCACATGTAGGAAAGCCAAGATGCCCTGGGGCACTTGCGCAGCAATCACTCCAAAGGGGCATTGTTTTCCATTAAGTCCCATGCAGTCTGTGCTAGAGACATGTGGTTGTGCTGGACACCCCAGGCATCTGAAATGGCCCTGCAGGCTTATTTCTATGTCATGAAATCAAGTGTCTGCACTGAATTACTATAGTTGTTTTTAACATTGGGATCTTCATCTCTCTCAGCTTCCTAGTGAGTGGGGCTCTACTTGTAGCAGGCATCTAGTGTCATTTGTGATGGCAAAGGAAATTTCCTACCTGGCCCCCATGTCATGTTCTAGGAGGATGCAGGTCTCACGCTTGCTCCATCAGAGCAAGCAGATGCTGGCACATGCCTGGGACCACCTCTGTCTCTTCAACTGTCCCCAGTTCCTCTGTCCCAGATTCCTCTGCTCTCTGCAGTATCATTTCTTTTTCAGGTAACACGAGTGCAACTGTCCTCCACCTCCGAGGCGCGAGCACAGGGCAGCTGGGAACAAGGCAGATGGACAGGCCAGCTCTGCTCCCTCTGCACT
>NW_020450186.1:0-1146 GCF_003343035.1 Apteryx rowi | reverse complement strand
TGCACAGGGGGCCCAGGCGCCTCCTATTGATCCCCCCCCCGGACGCCTGGGCCCCCTATGGATCCCCCCCCGGACGCCTGGGCCCCCCGGATGCCTGGGGGGGGGAGGGGAGCTGTTCAGGGGGCTCCTCGGACACCTGGGCCCTCCGTAGCGGGGGGAGGGGGTTGGTGGCGCCCGGACGCCTGGGCCCCTCGGACACGGGGGGAAAGGGGGTCGTCTTGGGGGGACCCGGACGCCTGGGCCCCCAGATACCCCCTCCCCCTCCTCCCCCAGGGAAAGGGGGGCCCAGGCGTCCGAGGGGCCCAGGCGTCCTGGCACCCCCCACCCAGGCCCATGCACCCTCTGATGGCCCCGGACGCCTGGGCCCCTCAGATGCCTGGGCCCCTTTTCCATAGGGTGGGGGGGTAGCTGGACGCCTGGGCCCCCGATGGATCCCCCCCCGGACGCCTGGGCCCCCTGTAGACGGGGGAGGGGTGTCAGCAACTGGGGGGCAGCCCGGACGCCTGGGCCCCTCCGATGGGCCTTAGGGCCCCCCCCCCAATGGGTGACCCCTCCCCTCGGGTAAAGAGGGCCCAGGCGTCCGGGGGGGCCCAGGAGTCCCAGCGTCGCTCCCCGGCTCAACCCCTCCCCCGTGGGTGTGAAGGGCCCAGGCGTCCGAGGGGCCCAGGCGTCCGGGGATGTCTGAGGGAAAGGAGGCATCCGGGGGGGCCCAGGCGTCCGGCACCACCCTCCAACCTGACCCCAACCCCCCCCCTCCCCGGACGCCTGGGCCCCTTTTCCATGGGGTGGGGGGGCAGCCGGATGCCTGGGCCCCCGATGGCCCCATGCACAAGGGGCCCAGGCGTCCGGGGGGGGGGGCATCCGAGGGGCCCAGGCGTCCGGGGCTTCTCCCTCACCCTGGGCACAAGGGGCCCAGGCGTCCGGGCGGGGGGGCCCAGGCGTCCGGGTGTCGCTCCCGGCTGATCCTCCTCCCCCTCCTGGCCGAGGGGCCCAGGCGTCCGGGCGGCTCCACCCAACGCAACCCTCTCGCTCTGTGTCAGGAGGGCCCAGGCGTCCGAGTGGGCCCAGGCGTCCGGGGGAACCTTGGGGACAGTGTGTGTGTGGGGGGTGCTGGACACCTGGGTCCCCCCGGACGCCTGGGCCCCT